>NW_027417105.1:0-126384 GCF_009905375.1 Apium graveolens
TTTGGTTAGGCCCACCATTGGCTTGAAATCCCGGATGGGCAATATTATGGATTTGATCATTTAAAAATTATTTACGCAATCAAATCAATTGTATGAAGGCAGTTGTAGATTATCTAAATAAAAATAGACACAATTAGTAAATTAGTTATATTAATTTTAAATTATTTTTTTAACTAGACTAATTTCAAATTTGTCACAAAAAATGAAGGACATAAAAAATTATGTATACCAAAATAAGGGACTTGCAGTGGATTTGGATTTGGAACCCGAGCATAAACTTCATTCAAAATAAAACAAATTATATTAAATAATTTTAAGCCATGTATCTTTAACTAAATTAAAACAACACATTTAATTAGATTTACCTGTTTAATTAAATTAATTTTGAATTTCTTACAAAAAATAAAAATATAAATTATAATGCATAATAATGAGGAATGTTGTTCTGGATGAGGGTCGAGGTACATTTTGGTTAGGCCCCGCATTTATTGAAAATCGAGTCCATTATCCAGATGGGCAACATTGTGGATTTGATTATTCAAAAAATATTCACCCAATAAAATGGATTGTATGAAGATAGTTGTAAATTATCTAAATTAAAACATACACAATTAGTAAATTATATAATTATACTAATTTTAAATTTACTTTTTTAACTAAACTAATTTCACAGTTGTCACAAAAAAATGAAATACACAAAAAAAATTGTGCATATCAAATTTGTGAAACATGCACCACTGGATTTGGATGTGGAACAATCAGTGGTGCATGCTGATATGGCCAACCAGAATTATTGGCTCATTAGCTAAACAAACAAAACAAATTATATTAAACTATTTTGAACCCATGTATCTTTAACTAATTAAAGCAATAAATTAAATTAAAATTAATTTTTTATTTAAACTAATTTTAAATTTCTGACAAAACAATTTTTAAGGATGGGCAACATTGTGGATTTGATCATTCAAAAAATCAATCACCCAATCAAACTGATTGTACGAAGGCAGTTAGTAGATTATCTAAATAAAAACCAACATAATTAGTATATTATTTATACTTATTTTAAATTATTTTTTACCTAAACTAATTTTCAAATTTGTCGCAACAAAATGAATTACATAAAAAATTGTGCATATAAAAATAAGGGATTTGGAGTGGATATGGATTTGGAAAGGGTAATGAGCCTCCTTCTTCATCAGCAAAACAAGTAAACAAATAAATTATAATAAATCATTTTGACTCGTGTATCTTTAACTAAATTAAAACAACACATTAAATTAAAATTACTTTTTTATTTAAACTAATTTTAAATTTCTGACAAAAATAAAAATTATAATTATTATTCATACAATGAAAAGGAATGTGTAGTGGATCAGCCTCAGGCAGGTACATTAAATTAAAATTAATTTTTTATTTAAACTAATTTTAAATTTCTAAAAAAAATAAAAATTATAATTAGTATTCATACAATGAAAATGAATGTGTAATGGATAAGCCTCAGGACAAGGTATATTTTGGTTAGGCCCACCATTGGCTTGAAATCCAGTACATTATGAGGATGGGCAATATTGTGTATTTGATCATTTAAAAAATTATTTACCCAATTGTATGAAGACAGTTGTAGATTATCTAAATTAAAATAGACACAATTAGTAAATTTGTAATATTAATTTTAAATTATTTTTTTAACTAGACTAATTTCAAATTTGTCACAGAAAATGAAGGACATAAAAAATTATATTTACCAAAATAAGGATTTGCACTGGATTTGGATTTGGAACTCGCACATGAACTTCATTTACCTTTTTTTTTGAAAGCAACTTCATTCACCTTAATCAGCGGTGCATGCTCATTCGGCCCAATAAAAAATTAATGGCTCATCAGCTAAACAAGTAAACAAAACAAATTATATTACATAATTTTGAGCCATGTATCTTTAACTAAATTAAAACAACACATTTAATTAAAATTAACTGTTTAATTAAACTAATTTTAAATTTCTTACAAAAAATAAAATATAAATTATAATGTATACAATGATGAGGAATGTGTAGTGGGTCGGTCCAGGTAAATTTTGGTTAGGCCCTACATTTGATTGAA
This sequence comes from Apium graveolens, assembly GCF_009905375.1. Lineage (NCBI taxonomy): Eukaryota > Viridiplantae > Streptophyta > Magnoliopsida > Apiales > Apiaceae > Apium > Apium graveolens. Next base: position 2,101 of record NW_027417105.1, read on the forward strand.
AATAATTTCCATTATCGAGATGTGCAACATTGTGGATTTCCATCATTCAAAATATAATTCATCCAATAAAATCCATTGTATGAAGGCAATTGTAAATTATCTAAACTAAAACATAAGCAATTAGTAAATTATATAGTTGTCACAAAAAAATGAATTACACAAAAAAAATTGTGCATAACAAATTTGTGAAACATGCACCACTGGATTTGGATGTGGAATAGGGTCATGAGCATGAAACTTCATTCACCTTAATCAGTGATGCTGATGTAAATTTTTTTTTTACATGGGCGCTAAGAGCAACCATGTCTAAGAGGCCGTCTCTATTCTACTTTTTTTAGTAGTGATTATACTTATTATAATTATTATATAAAAATTAACTATATATAAAATTCTATTGAATTAAACAGGTTAAAATTGAATAGTATTTTTAAAGAAAAAATGAATACTAAGTTCAATATTACATGAATTTAAGAAAATTCACTTAAAAATGACTAAGATGAAGGTATATTTAGAAAAATATAATGTTTACTTAAAATAAAAAATTATAATTAGCTTACCTCGTTTGTTATTTATTTGAGGCAATTATGGAATATTTAATATTTAATATAATTTACAGTATTCATTTTAAGAAGATTTTTTTTATAAAATTATGTTATATATGTATATATGTATATATATAACTTTGATTTGTAGCTTTCTATGTTCTTCCGTAATTTTCATTTCTTATTGTTTAGATTTTATATTTTTTTCTAGGTTTATCTTTTTGTGCTCTTCCCATTATTTTTGATTTATTCATATTACTATATCTCACATACTTTGAATGTTATATTGAGTTTTTCAGTATATATATAAATATATAAATATTTTACTATATATATATTATTTATAAATATATTTATATATATAATATTTATAGGGGGCTGTTTAAATAGAAAATATCTTAAAATTAAAACTAGAAACAACACTTTAAAAGCCTAACCCACTTCCAACATCACCTACACACAAGCTGGTTCTCTATCACATTCTTTACTCTCCATTACAACTAATCAACCACCACCTCCAATCTACCTCAACCCACCACTACATCTATCTCCACGTGCCATCATTATATATCACTAAATTCTTCGATTTCTACAATCAACAACCTTCAAACATTATTTATATTATATAAATAAATAGCTTGTATAACTGGAAAATGATTAAGATGATCAAAGTTGGAAATACATAACAAGGGTGTTGGTGTTTGGGGTCTATTGAAGTGATTACTCTAAAATACAAGAAATTATGTATTGATCAAATATAAAATTATTGAACAATCACCGATAACGACCATCAATTTCCAATAAAAATGAAACAGTTTACCTTCTAATTAAGACCCTGAGAAAATGAAAGAGTTTGATGGAAATTATGCTTTGCTAAAAAAATAAGAAATGTCCACATTTCGGTTTCCCTTAAATATGTCTGATGATGAACCTCTCTCCATTCATACTACAAGTAAACTAGTGTACATATTAAAATCTGTTTTCACACAAAAATTTATTCTTTTAATTCTATTTTTATTTGTGGACCAATGTATAATAAATTATAGTGAAGTTTTGTTTTATGACAATAGAAATGTATTGATCATCGGTACACTTTTGATATAATAAGTTAGCTAGTATCATTATAAAGACCTTGCTCACATGTGTAGCATTTTTTTGTAATACACTTTTTGTTGTGCACACACCTCCCACGGGAGGAAATTCAATCAATTTACTATAATTTGTAGTCAAGATATTGTTATTCGATTTTCTCAATGTAATGTTCATATTTTATTAGTTGTTAAGAGAAGCCCACTCTAGATGAGTATTGAGTCTATGTCGGCATTTGGCTCTATGTCGGCATTTGGCCCATTCCCCAGAATCCAGACGTTTAAACGTTGTTCTCAGGAAAAAGGGTTCAGGTGAAGGATCGGCAATAACTTTAATTGTTGACTTTGTGAATGTTGTTGAGAATACACGCACCTTGCAACCTAATGACCCAAAAATTCTTTTAGATGATATGGTGGAAATCCTTCATAAATTGGAATATAATGGGTTTGATGTCAATGTAGTATGTGAGCATGTAGTGCAATTGCTATCAATAAAGGATAAGCGGGAAGAACATAAAGCTAAGGCAAAGAAACCTACTGATCAGATCGAGGAAGCGGAAGAAAAAATTAAAGATTTGAATAATCGCATACGTTTACTACAAGATTAGCTTACCTTGCTTTGTCAATTAAAGAGGAAAATAATTCAACTGTTGCTCATCTGAAATAAGACAGATAGAGAATGACTATCTCTGTATGACCGCATTATGCATGTTTTTCCTTTTTTGGGGATTCTCAATCATTCATAAATTATTTCTTTCATTATATTGGTTAGTTTCACAATAAAGTCAGTATGTGACACTAACCAATAAGATGAAAGAAATATATTATGAATTATTGAGAGTCCCCTAAAATAAAAACATGCATAATCCCCTCATACGGAGATAGTCCTTCTCTATCTGTCTTATTTTAGATGAGCGACAGTTGAATCTTTCTGCTCTTTAGTTTACAAAACCAAGGCAAGCTCTTCTTGTAGTAAACCTATGCGATTATTCAAATCATTGATTTTTTCTTCCTCTTCCTCAATCTGACTTATAGCTTCCTTTACCTTAATTTTAAATTCATCCTGCTTGTCCTTTATTGATAGCAATTGCGCTACACGATAACCTACTACATTGACTTGAAACCCATTATATTCCAATTCATGAAGGATTTCCACCATATCCTCTAAAAATTTTTTTGGGTCATCAGGTTGCAAGATGCATGTCTTCTCAATAACATTGACAAAGCCAACCATTAAATTTATTGTCGAACCTTCACGAGAACCCTCTTTTTCCGAGAACAAGGTTTGAAAGCATGGATTTTGGGGGGAGGGCAAATGCCTACATAAACTCAATACTCTTTCAGAGTGGGCTTTTCTTAATAAATGGTAAAATATGATCATTATATTGAGAGGATCGGATAACAATATCTTGAATACAATTTGTAGTGCATTGATTAACTTTCCTCCCTCGTAAGGTGCCTACATCAGCAAAAAGTGTATTGCAAAAAACAGCTACACATGTAAGCAAGGCCTTCAATATTACACCAGCTAACTTATTATATCAAAATTCTACGGAGGATCAATATATTGTGATGGTAAGAAAACAAAATATTGACTCAGTTTATTGTACATTGGTCCATAAATAAAAATTGAATAAAAAGTAATAACATTTCGTGTGAAAACGAATTTTAATATGTACACTAGCTTACTTGTAATCAGTGACGAGGCTAGTTGGGGTCATGCAGGGTCCTTTGACCCATTACACTAAAATTTTATTATTAAATTTTATATATTAAAAGATAAATAATAAGGTTTTGTACTGTGACCCCAATAACTAAAGAGACCAGGTCATCTGTCACTAACCAATTGATCTGGTCATCTGTATTCTACTTTACCGCACAACTGCCCCAACAACACGATAAATCCTACAAGATGATAACATAAGTTACTATCCCCACAAAAATAAATAAGGCATCAGTGTTCACCATTTTCAATATTTATATTCTCTCTACTAGGTTTATTTAAGTTATAATATTTTATACTCATAAATTATAACGTGTGTTTGCAGGAAAATGTTAAAATTTTCTGATAAAGTTAAAAGGCCATTGATTTTGGAAGGCAATAATGGGTCAAATGGAGAACCAGAATGTAAAATTAGCAAAGCTGGATTGAAAAAAAAGAAAGTTCAAAATGATATGGAGGTAAATTATGAGGATATAGTCCGGGACTCTGAAAATCTATTGAAGAACTTGATTCTCCAATTCGAGATGAGGTGAGAAGACCTTACATTCTTGTTGGACCTTGTCAACCATTAGCATAAAATTTTCCATCGACTATCATTTCAGGAAAAAATAGATGTTTCCAAAAGAGTTGGTTTGAAACATGTCATTGGTTGGAATATAGTGAGTCAAAAGATGCTGCATTTTGTTTTTTATGCTATCTATTTAGAGGAAACAAGGAATGAATAGTATTTGGTGTTGCAGTTTTTATGAAAAAAGGGTTTCGAAATTGGAAGAGGGCATTAAAAAGATTTAAAGACCATGTTGGAGAGTTAAGGAGTGCTGATCGTGACTGCGAAACACAATATTTTGCTTATATAGATCAAAGGCAAAGTATAGTACACAGTGTCTCAGATGCAAAAGGTAGATTGGACGGGCTTACAGAACTCGATTAACAGCAAGTGTCGATGTTGTCCGTTTACTTCTTAGAAGTGGTTAAGCTTTTCGCGGGAATGATGAGTCGGAACATTCATCCTATAATGGTAATTTCTTGGAAATTCTACATTGGTATAGTGAATGGTCTCCTGAAGTACAAAAATGTATGCCTAAAAAATGCTCCAAGAAATAATCAACTCACTTCCTCCGACATTCAGAAAGACATTGTTAGTGCTTGCACATAATAAACTATTAAAGTTATCATCCACGATATTTGAAATTGTGTGTTTTCTATATTGATAGATGTTGCGTGTGATAGTTCAGTGAATGAACAAATGCCTTTTGTTTTACGATATGTGGATATGTTCGGTGAGGTACTCGAATATTTTATTGGAGTGACACATGTTAGTGACACATCTACAATATCTTTGAAACTTGCCGTTGAGAATGTTTTGACAAAACATGGTCTATCAATTTCAAAAGTTAGAGGACAAGGATATGATGGAGCTTTAAATATGAGAGAAGAGCTTAATGGAATGAAGACACTTATTTTGAAGGAAATTCCCAGCGCAGGGTATGTTCATTATTTTTCTCACCAACTTCAACTAGTTGTGGTATCTGTTGCAAAAGAGATTCAATTCATGGGTCAATTTTTTGACTATGTTTCCATGATTGTTAATATGGTTGGTGCTTCTTTTAAGAGAAATGATGCTCTTAGACAAAAACAACAAGATCACATTGTTCAAAATTTAGAAAAGTCTGAGAAAACAACTGGAACACGAATGTATCAGGAAATAAGTTTGGCTAGACCGGGTGAAACACGTTGGGGATCATATTATAAAACCATAATTCCTATATTGGCTATGTGGTCTACAGTATTGGAAGTTCTTGGAGATGTAGATAATGATTGTGTTTGTTAGAAATAATGTGGTACAGTTCTTGGCTTGGTTGACAAAATGGAGAGCTACAAATTCATATTTATAGCTCACTTGATGAGAGATATTTTGGGCTTAACCTTAGAGTTATCTTATTTTCTTCAACAGAAAAAACTGAATATTGTATCTTCCATTGGTTTGGTTGACACAACAAAAATACGATTACAAAAAATGAGAGATGATGGCTGAGATAATTTTTTGGAAGCTATTAAATTATTTTGCTTGAAATATAATATGTGCATCATCAATATGGAAGACCGTGTTCCTAGTCGCCTTCGAGCTCAAACTGCCCCAACTTACCACCATTATTTTTATGTTGACATTTTTTGTCAGTTATCATTTATTTCACTCTTGTATGAGTATTTTTATATATATAGTGACTTATTAATGTGCATATCATGTCTTGATCCTAGAAATTCATTTGATAAATTTATTCAGTCAATGTTACTTCACCTTGATGAACTATATCCAGACGATTTCTCTTCCTCAGATATGATGCAATTGAACGAGCAACTCAAGGTTTACATAATTGAATTGCGGCGAAAGAAACATTTTCCTAATCTCGATGGTATTGGAGTTCTCGCCAAAAAAATGGCTGAGTTAGATTTTCATCGTGCATTTCATTTGGTGTATCGACTAATGGAGTTGGCTTTGGTTCTACCGGTTGCAACGACTAGTGTTGACAGGACTTTTTTGGCTATGAAAATCATTAAAACCGATTTGCGTAATAAGATTGATGATGATTTTCTTAATGACTGCATGGTCTGCTATATTAAGAAAGAAATATTTCTTCAAGCAGATAATGAAGTTATATTGGATCATTTTGAGAAGATAAAAACCCGTAGAAATTTGTTGCCAGAAAAAAAAATAGTGGCTCTTTTTATGAACATTGTAAAATTTAATTTCTATTAAATACTACTAGAATCTTTTTTAGTTATAATTATGTTGTGCCCCCAATTTAATATAATCCTTGCTTCGTCACTGCTTGTAGTATGAGAAGCAGTCTTTATAGCTTCAAACAGTATGGAGAGAGATCGTGGTGGGACATATTTAAGGGAAACCAAAATGCGGACATTTCTTACTCTTTTAGCAAAGAATCATTTCCATCAAACTCTCTTATTTTTATAGCACCACGGTCTTAATTAGGAGGTAGACAAATAGTTTTAATTTAAATAAAAACTAAACAAAAATGACGGCTTACCAACAAAGAGTTAACAATAAGTTCTATATGAACACTAACTTGTTCAAATCTTGAGTGTTTCAAACCATTTGGAGAGAGGGTCATCATCAAGCAATTTTAATGGTGGTACAAGGAGGGTGGACTTTTCCTCTTCTTTCATAAATATTTTTCCTAAAGAGCATGCACAATTATTATGAGGTAAAATAGATGCTAGATGACTAGGTAACTAATGATGGTGGTAAGTTTTACCAAATACACTTTTTGTACCTTGAGTTGCACACAGGTCTATATGGGCTTCTTCTTCTTCCTTTTTTTAAACATATATTTTCTTCTTTTTCAACTATACTTTATTCTATAATAAACATCTAGTTTTTTTTCTAAAAAAATATTGGGATTATAATAAAAAATTATATTAATTTTGAAATTTGAGTGAATTAGGCAATTTTTAAAACATAAATTGTGCCTTGGCTTATGTGTTGGTAGGTTCAACACATAAGAGCATTGAGAAATAAATAAATATATAACTCAATATCTAAAAAATGTTTAGAGCTTATGTCGGGATTTATATAGAAAATTATATAGACGGTATATATAACTCAATATCTATTTAAGAGCATTGAGAAATAAATAAATATATATGTGTGTGTATATGTATGTGTGTGTATTTATGTGTTACTCTAATTTCTAATTATCATATCATAGATGTCAATACATCAAATTGAACAAAATAAAAATAATAAGTTATGAAATAATGTACAAAGTGAAAATATTATATGTAGATCATGAGCGCGTTAAATTTCACCAATTACAAATAAACAAGTTATGAAATAAAGTTGAAAGTGAAAATTGTACCTGAGATCTTATAGCAGACATGGACAGTGGTGTTGAAATTGGGGTAAATATGCAGGGGAGTTTTGTTTTTAGGGAGGGTGTGTGTTCTGATGGTGAGATCTTTTAGTAGACATGGACAATGGTGTTGAAATTGGGGTAAATGTACAAGGGAGATTTATTTTTGGGGAGGGTTTGTGTTGGTGAGGGAGAGAGGCGCACTAGAATGACACATGTGATAATGTGTGTTTGTAAACATACCATAGAATTTATATGCAAACATAATCTTTTTCTTTTTCTAAAATAAAAAAGGAACATTATACGTATTATAATTATTATACAAAAATTAACTATGTATAAAATTCTAATGAATTAAACACATTAATATTGAATAGTATTTTTAAAGAATAAATGAATATACTAAGTTCAATATTACATGAATTTAAGAAAATTTACTTAAAAATGACTAAGATGAAGTTATAGTTAGAAAAATATAATGTTTACTTAAAATAAAAAAAAATTATAATTAGGTTACCTCGTTTGTTATTTACTTGAGGCAATTATGGAATATTTAATATTTAATATAATTTACAGTATCCATTTTAAGAAGATTTTTTTATAACATTATATTATATATGTATATATATAAATATTTATATATGTATATATTTAAATATTTATATATGTATATATATTACTTTGATTTATAGCTTTTTAAGTTCTTCCATAATTAGAATAGGGAAAAAACTTGCCTTTCACTCGATTTACTCCAAATATGTCACCTTCGTCTATCACCGGCTTAATCTGCCTTGCTGGCTTGACTTCTATAAAAGAAATAGACTGATTTAGTCATCTCGTGTCTCAATCGCCTCTCAAACCAACTTCACGTAGCTCATATTGTCTACCCATACGCGTATTATTGACTCGTATATTATTTATTTACAAGAAAGACTCGATTAACCATATAATACATATAAGAATATAAGCCACATAATCATTTTTATGTTTAAAATAATTTTTATAATCAAAATCGACTCGCTGTTCACTTAACTGATCCTTATCTGGCTCGTTTCCTATTTTTCGGGATTGATTGAGCTCGTCTCTGCACGCGATTCAGCTTAAAATCAAATAAATATCAAATTTCAACTAGTTTCTAGAAGAAATTAGATTTTAATATTATTTTTAATGAAAATTATTCATTTTTCTGAGTCAAAGGGCTTTCTTTCGTTCGAATCAGATAAACGGCCTAATTAATATCAATCAAACACACATAAATCAATTTATCATTCAATATAAATATTTATTACTAATTATTAAACCCTAAAAATATTTTTAAATAATTATTAAATAATTATTTGGGAAAAATCAGAATAAAATAATTTTTCTATAATTTTTGGAATTAAAATGAATTTATTATGATTTATTAAAAATTATTTGATTAATTATCTAAATAATTAATCTTTTTAAATAATTTATAAATAATAAATAAATAATAAATAATTAAGAAAATAATTAAATCACATTTTTAGAAAATATTTTAGAATTATTTATAATATAAATCAATTAATTAAATAATTTAATAATTAATTTATAAAATAAAAAACTGATTTTTATAATTAATAAAAATAAAAATAAAAATTATTTTCAAGAAACACTTGTCAGAAAAAAAATATCTGACAAAACCGGGTTGACAACCGGGTCAACCGGGTCGATTTCCGCGTCATGAAGAACATGACCGGAAATTACCCAGAATCCGGCCACTGGCCAGCATTCCGGCCAACCAAAATCAGGCCAAAACAACATCGTTTGGTATGGTTTTTGAGTCCAAATCATTCCATGCTTTTATAATCTCACTCAATCAAAAGGCCAATAATATCTCTCCTAATTATAGGAGGGTTAAATCCTTTATCTATCATTCATATTTCTCATACGACTCATGATATAACCGATGTCCACTTTTATCATCACCCGATCAAAAGTAACTTTTAATGTAGTCAAAGTATATTAATCCTCGTATAGAAATATAATGATTTCAAGTCAAAGGATCGTTACACCATTATCACTGTGAGTCTTTCTTATGACTTTATTAAACATGAAGAATCTCACTGTGGGTCTGTCCAATACCATGTACTCTCACATGTACCTAAGTATTGACTTTAGTATCCCCATACTTATAACCAATGAGATGTGGTTATCTTTTCAAATAACATACTAGTCTATCTATGTATTATTATTGTCCTATATAATAATACTCGACTAGGGACCTTTAAGAATATGATATATTAGATAATCTCAAGTTCAAGTCATGTACTTAAACTATACAATTTGTATCATGATTCTAAGGACATTTATTATGCTAACAAAATATCGCAGTAATTAAGGTCATAATAAATACATTTATTGAATGATCAACTGACATAAAGATAAAAGAATAATGTATTGCCTCTAGGGCACCTACACTAACAATCTCCCACTTGCACTAGAGCCAATCACCCATATATCTAATACCCATGGAACTAGTGTGACCATCGTGCTTCTGCTGCGACAAGCCTTTGGTCAATGGGTCTGCAATGTTATCATTTGTGTGCACTTTACATATGTGTATATCACCCCTTTCATTAATCTCTCGAATAAGGTGAAATCTCCTGAGTATATATTTAGCCCGGGAGTGTGATCTAGGTTCTTTAGCCTGTGCAATGGCTCCATTATTATCGCAGTATAGATCAATGGGATCTGCGATCGATGGAACCACTCCCAAACCAGAAATGAACTTTCGAATCCAAACGGCCTCCTTAGCTGCTTCACAAGCTGCAATGTACTCAGCCTCCATTGTAGAATCAGCTACTGTTTCTTGCTTTGAACTCTTCCAGCTTACAGCACCTCCGTTTAGACAAAACACAAAACCAGACTGTGATATAGTATCATCTCTGTATGTTTGGAAACTTGCATCAGTGTAACCTTTTACAACGAGTTTCTCTTCTCCTCCATACACCAAGAATGAATCTTTAGTTCTTTTCAGGTACTTAAGAATATTCTTAACTGCCGTCCAGTGACCTTCACCCGGATTAGACTGGTATCTGCTCGTCATGCTCAAAGCATACGAGACATCTGGGCGAGTACATACCATTGCATACATGATAGATCCAATTACTGAAGCATATGGAACTTTATTCATGTGGTCCTTCTCATCCAATGATTTCGGACACTGGTCCTTAGAGATCGTTATCCCTTGAGACACGGGGACATCCCCTTTTTGTATTTTGCATTCCAAAACGATGCAAAACCTTATCAATGTATGTGCTCTGACTTAGACCGATCATCCTTCTAGATCTTTCTCTATAGATCCTTATTCCTAGAATGTAGGATGCCTCTCCTAAGTCTTTAATGGAGAAATTGCTCCCTAACCAAGTCTTAACAACCTTTAGAGAAGGTATGTCATTCCCCATTAGTAGTATATCATCAACATATAGTACTATGAATGCCACATAGCTCCCACTAACCTTCCTGTAAACACACGGTTCATCTTCATTTTGAACAAAGCCATACTCTGTGACTATTTCATCAAAACGGATATTCCATCTCTTAGAGGATTGCTTCAATCCATAAATGGATCGACGCAATTTACATACCTTGCCAGCATTCCTTGGATCGACAAAACCCTCAGGTTGTGTCATGTACACATTCTCTTCAAGGCTTCCATTAAGGAAAGTTGTTTTGACATCCATTTGCCAGATTTCATAATCATGGAATGCTGCAATGGCAAGTAAAATCCTTATAGACTTGACCATAGCCACTGGTGAGAAAGTTTCATCATAGTCAATACCATGAATTTGTTTGAAACCTTTTGCAACCAGCCCAGCTTTATAGGTCTGAACATTTCCATCCATGCCCTTTTTCTTCTTAAAAACCCATTTGCACCCTATGGGTTTTACCCCTTCAGGTGGATCAACCAAAGTCCATACTTGGTTTTCGTACATGGAATCTATCTCAGATTTCATGGCTTCAAGCCATCTTTTAGAGTCTGGACTGTTCATAGCATCTTGGTATGTGAGAGGCTCATCTTCATCTATGAGCATCAAATCACCACACTGAATCATGAGAAATCCATATCTCTCTGGCTCATGGCGAAATCTACCAGATCTACGAACAACCTGTGTTTGTTGAGCATTATCATTATTCTGCTCTTGTTCCACTTCAGGTTTAATGTTATTTTGCGGTTCTCGATCTTCATCGAGATCTATAGTTCTCCCACTATTTCTTTTAGAAACAAAATCTCTTTCCATGAAGACAGCATCTCGAGCAATAAACACTTTCTGCTCAGAAGGACTATAAAAATAATACGCCTTTGTTTTATTAGGGTATCCTACAAAAATGCACTCTTCGGATTTAGGTCCAAGCTTGTCAGATTATTGACGTTTCACAAACGCCTTACATCCCCAAACTTTCATAAAGTTCATGCCTGACCGTTTCTCTTTCCATATCTCATATGGAGTCTTTTGAACCTTCTTAGTAGGAACACGGTTAAGTGTGAAAGCCGCTGTTTCTAGAGCGTAACCCCAGAAACTAATTGGAAGATCTGCATGACTCATCATCGATCGCACCATGTCTAACAAGGTGCGATTTCTCCTCTCTGAAACTCTATTCCATTGAGGTGTTCCTGGCGGAGTGAGTTGTGATACAATACCACACTCTTTCAAATACTCTCTCAATTCGGTGCTTAAGTATTCACCCCAACGATCGGATCGTAAGATCTTAATACTTGCATCTCCGCCAATTTGCTTCTCTACTTCAACCTTGTATTCTTTAAATTTTTCAAAAGAATCGGATTTGTTCTTCATAAGATATACATATCCATATCTACTGAAATCATCAGTAAATGTTATAAAGTAGTAGTAGCCTCCTCTAGCCATTACACGCATTAGGCCACATACATCACTATGTATTAGCTCCAGACGTTTAGTGGCCCTTTGACCCTTACCAGTGAAAGGGGCTTTAGTCATCTTACCAAGCAAACAAGATTCGCATTCTTCGTATGATTCAAAATCAAACTTATCCAAGTATCCATCCTTATGTAATTTGGATATGCGTTTCTCATTTATGTGGTCCTAGACGACAATGCCAGAGGTATGTTTGATTTGAGTCATTCATTTTAAGTCGCTTATTTTCTATATTACAGACAGGGTTATCTAAATCAAGAACATATAAACCATTAAATAAACGCGCAACACCATAGGTTAAATCATTCAAAGCAAAAGAGCAACTGTTGTTCTTTATTGTAAATGAAAAACCTTTCTTATCCAAACAAGAAACAGAAATAATGTTTCTGCGAATCGCAGGCACGTAAAAACAGTCTTCTAGTTCTAAAACAAGCCCAGAGGGCATAGATAAATAATAAGTCTCTACAGCTAAAGCAACAACTTTTGCTCCATTGCCTACTCTTAGGTCCACTTCTCCCTTAGCCAAAGTTCTACTTCTCTGCAGGCCCTGCACATTTATACAAATGTGAGAAGCACATCCAGTATCAAATACCCAAGATGTAGAAATAGACAAATTGACTTCTATAACATAAATACCTGATCCAGAAATCTGAACTGCTTTCTTTTTCTTTAGATCCTCCAAGTAAATTGGACAGTTTCTCTTCCAGTGACCATCTTTCTTACAGTAGTGACATTCACCCTTGGCCACACCACCTTTAGGCTTTAAAGCCTGTTTGGGACCTGACTTTGGCTTGGGTGTAGAATCAGATCCAATCTTCTTCTTACCCTTCCATTTGCCCTTCCCTTTGGCCTTACCTTTATTTCACACCATCAGTATGAGAGCAGGTTCAGCTGTCTTCATGTTGGTCTCATATGTTCTCAACATATGCAACAATTCAGTAGGTGTTTTGTCAAATTCATTCATATTGTAGTTCACAACAAACTGAGTGAATTTGTTGTTCAAAGAATTCATGATTAGGTCAATACCAGTTTCCGGACCAATCGGGAAACCCAAAGTTTCAAGGTACTCAATGTAACCAATCATCTTCAGAACATGTGGGCCAACTGGTTCACTCGCCCCTTGTTTGCAATTAAAAAGTGACTTACTCATGTTGAACCTTTCTTGACGAGTTTGGCTTGCAAACATGCTTTGTAAGTGCTCATTGATAGTATATGCATCAATATGCACATGCTGTCTTTGAAGCTCAGCACTCATAGTTGCCAACATAAGACATGCAACATCATTTGCATCATTCTCATCCCTTGTGCGTGTTGCTCGTTCATCAGCAGTAGCACCCTCTGGAAGGGGGGCCTGGAGGAGGAATATCAATGACATGAAGCTTGCGCTCCTACCTGAGGACAATCCTCAAATTTCTCTGCCAGTCTAGGAAGTTGTTTCCTCCTGTCAGCTTATCCTTCTCAAGGATTGAACGTACGGATAGTGTGTTTGTGTTGTTTGCCATTACTCAGTATCTACAATAATAAAAGCGCAAAATAAACATTAGATTGTCTGAGTTAAAATTTTATGTTCATATGATTATGATATATTCGTAATATATCTCCCACTATTTTTTTTATCAAATTAATAGCCCTAACTATTAATTCGGAAAGTATATCCCATAAATCTTTCTAGTGAGCCAAGATCAATATTTCCTCATGTTCTAAGTCAACCACTGGTATCCTTAAAACATGATTATTTAGGTAGACAACAGTTGTCAATTATATCATATATAATTCTTGGATAATTTGGTGAACAACAATTGATCTTATCTATCTAATAGATTTTTAACCAAACTCTATGCTTCTAAGTTCATAATAGTTGAATATAACCGTTTATATTCACCTTATTATGATGACTCAGTTAAGTTAGACCCAATGATACAACGTCCGAATATAACCGTTTATATTCGTTGCATTTCACCATGATATATAGGAGTCCCCTGCCACTGACAGCCCTTCCCCTTATCGATCTAGGATTTAATGAGTGTTCATTCATTGGAAAGCATCTGATTAAAACTTAATATTTTTACTTAGGGATTTTTAATTTAGAACGATCATGATCTCATCATAAAGAGATTCCCAATTTTTCCTTTAATAAAATACTTCAAATCAATACTCGTCAATGGTTTGATTTCCAGGTAGTGGTGGAGTCACATCGGTCTCGCTTAAAACCCACAGCCTTACAAGTTCTATGAACCCGTTGTTGACAAAATTGCCCCATGTCAGAAATAAAGAAAATTCGTATTTTATTCCGTGTTTCATAAACACGAGAATCTCATCATCGTTTGTTAATTTTAAATCTTGAGTCATTACAGATTTTATCTTGTTTAAAGGCATGGCATGGGTGATGTATCTAATACATAAATGCATCATTAATCTAATTAAAACATGCATTTTCTACTCTACACATACTATTTATACATCATATGAAAAGTACGTAAAGTAAACGTGCAATAGTTATGGCCCAATCCTATGTGATCTATTCAGGCTAATGAAAAGATCAAGGTCAATCTATGGTGTAAAAATAACTATTACATATGTCTTCTCTATTGCTTCCATTATCTCCTTGGCCTCCATAGGATGCCTTCTCTTTCCCTTGTCCTTCTTGGATGTTACATTAAGAATTATATTAATGAACTTACAAAAGAACTCGAGTGACATTCGAGATAAAACAACTACATATAGAAAACGACATGCAAGTCATATTTATTACAAACCAAAAGAATAAACCATTACAACTAAGGTCTTAAGGCCATAACTATGCACCATGCTCAAGTAACCATTAAAGAACATGATAGATCATATAAAGATGACATACTATTTATCACTTATCATGATCCAATCAAGAATAATAAATAAGTAAAGCATATGTCATAAGCATAAATTAAAAACGAAACCCTAAGGACGCGGATCGACCTAAGCATATGGCGGAAATTTTTGCAAAATCAAGTATCAGAATACTAGAAAAACATGTATCAGAATACTATTCCAGAAGCATGTATCAGAATACTATTCCAGAAGCATGTATCAGTATACACACGATCCATATCCCAGTTACCAAAAACGTGTATCAGTATACATATTTTAAGATATCGCATACATATGAGTTATGGCAGATCTTAAACATACTAGTATCATCATATAGATCATTAACAGATTCATCATATCATTCATATAACATAACTGTTATCATGGCAGACTCATATAACATAACTGTTATCATGGCAGACTCATCACACATGCATACTTGTAAAAATACAGTAAACACGTAACCAAATCAGCCCCTTATACACGTAGCTCTGATGCCATTGATGTACTAGCCTCCTTCTTGATGATCTGAATTGCCTCTGCCTCTCTTTTCTGCTAGGGTTTTCTTAAAAAACGCACAAGCCTCTTTAACCTCTCATTATCTATTTATAATGACTGATTAAAAAGGCCCATAATAGCAAAGCCCAACCCTAGTAGGTATTGGATTAAATAATAAAAACGAATTTCTATTATTTAATTAATAACTAAGTCATACTTAATTATTATGGGAAAAAACATTCCTTTTAATTCGAATTTATATTATCTCAATTAAGTCTTACTTAATTATAATAAAATTCAAATAATCATCAATTAATTTAAATCCATAATTTAAATTAACTATTCCATTAAGTGCTCTATTTGTGCGACCCTATAGGCTATTATTTAATTGGCAATAATTTTATTCTCTAATAAAATTATAAACAATTAGCGGTATCTAGTAATACATCATTGTTACCCAATTAAACAATAATTAAATCGTGATTAGATAAAACCTTTCGTGATTAATATTTTTCGTGTAATATAATCCCTTTAACCATACATATTATAGATTAAACTCGAGGCATGTATTTAGTCATCATCTTCAACATTTAATCCAGGTTTACTTGATCCATGAGTAGATTATCGAGACAAATCATTATTTGAGCATGGACCATGCTTTTATAATCTCACTCAATCAAGAGGCCAATAATATCTCTCCTAATTATAGGAGGGTTAAATCCTTTATCTATCATTCATATTTCTCATACGACTCATGATATACCCGATGTCCACTTTTATCATCACCCGATCAAAAGTAACTTTTAATGTAGTCAAAGTATATTAATCCTCGTATAGAAATATAATGATTTCAAGCCAAAGGATCGTTACACCATTATCACTGTGAGTCTTTCTTATGACTTTATTAAACATGAAGAATCTCACTGTGGGTCTGTCCAGTACCATGTACTCTCACATGTACCTATGTATTGACTTTAGTATCCCCATACTTATAACCAATGAGATGTGGTTATCTTGTCAAACAACATACTAGTCTATCTGTGTATTATTATTGTCCTATATAATAATACTCGACTAGGGACCTTTAAGAATATGATATATTATATAATCTCAAGTTCAAGTCATGTACTTAAACTATACAATTTGTATCATGATTCTAAGGACATTTATTATGCTAACAAAATATCGCAGTAATTAAGGTCATAATAAATACATTTATTGAATGATCAACTGACATAAAGATAAAAGAATAATGTATTGCCTCTAGGGCACCTACACTAACAGCTTTGGCTTTGTCAATTAAAGAGCACAAAAATTCAACTTTTGCTCATCTGAAATAAGACAGATAGAGAATTACTATCTCCGTATGACCAGATTATGCATATTTTTCCTTTTTTGGGAATTCTCAATCATTCATAACTTATTTATTCCATCTTATTGGTTAGTGTCACAATAAAGTCAGTATGGGACACTGACCAATAAGATGAAAGAAA
Organism: Apium graveolens; assembly: GCF_009905375.1. Classification (NCBI taxonomy): domain Eukaryota; kingdom Viridiplantae; phylum Streptophyta; class Magnoliopsida; order Apiales; family Apiaceae; genus Apium; species Apium graveolens. The sequence goes on from NW_027417105.1 coordinate 19,083, forward strand.
TAGGTTATGAATAATTGAGAGTCCCCAAACAGAAAAACATGCATAATCCACTCATACGGAGATAGTCCTTCTCTATCTGTCTTATTTCAGATGAGCGACATTTAAACCTAAGTGATTATCTAAATCATTGATTTTTTCTTTCTTTTCCTCGATCCGATCTGTAGCTTCCTTTGACTTAGCTCTAAGTTCATCCCGCATCTCCTTTATTGATAGCAATTTCACTACATGATCACCTACTACATTGACATGAAACCCATTATATTCCAATTCATGAAGGATTTCCACCGTATCCTCTAAAATGTTTTTTGGGTCATCAGGTTGTAAGATGCATGTTTTTTGAACAACATTGACAAAGTCAACCATTAAAGTTATCGTCGAACCTTCACGAGAACCGCCTTTTTCTAAGATTAAGGTTTGAAATCGTGGATTTTGGGGAAACATGTCAAATGCCTGCATCAATACTCTTCCAGAGTGGGCTTTTCTTAATAAATGTTAAAATATGATCATTATATTGAGATGATCGGATAACAATATCTTGCCGAAAATATGTAGTGCATTGATTAACTTTCCTCCCTTGTGAGGTGCCTGCATCAACAAAAAGTGTATTACAAAAAACTTCTACACATGTGTGCAAGGCCTTCAATATGATACTAGCTAACTTATTATATCAAAATTCGATGAAATACATTGTGATGGTGAGAAAACAAAATCTTGAGTACAACTTATTGTACATTGGTCCACAAATAAAAATTGAATAAATAAGTAATAACATTTTATGTGAAAACGGTTTTTAATATGTACAGTAGCTTACTTGTAGTATGAGCAGCAGTCTTCATAGCTTTAAACCGTATGGAGAGAGGTCATCGTCTGACATATTTTAGGGAAACCAAAATGCAGACATTTCTTATTCTTTCAGTAAAGCATCATTTTCATCAAACTCTCTTATTTTTCAGCACTAGGGTCTTCATTATGAGGTACACAAATAGTTATTAATTTAAATAAAAGCTAAACAGAAATGACCACTTACCAACAAAGAGTTAACAATAAGTTCTATATGAACACAAACTTACTTGTTAAAACAAGGGTCTTGAGTGTTTCAAACCATTTGGAGAGAGGGTCATGATCGAGCAATTTCAATGGTGGTACAAGGAGGGTGGACTTTTCCCCTTCTTTCATAGAGATTTTTCCTAGACAGCATGCAAAATTATTATGAGGTAATGATTTCAAATCCAGAGGTTAATCGTACTCTGTCAACTTTACATAGTAGCTAATGATAGTGGTAAGTTTTACTACATACATATTTTGTACCTTGAGTTGCAGACAGAGGGTGTATAGGGTTCTTGATGGATTTCTTCTTCTTCCTTTTTTTGAACACACATTTTCTTCGTTTCAACTAGACTTTATTCTACAATAAACGTCTAAATTTTTTTCTAAAAAATTGTTGGGATTATAATAAAAAATTATATTAATTTCGAAATTTGAGTGAATTAGGTACTTTTTAAAACACAAATTGTGCCATGACCTATGTGTTGGTATGTTCGACATTTAATTTATAACTAAAAAATGTATAGAGCTTATACTCGAATTTTAAATAGAAAATTATATAGATGGTATGTATAACTCAATATCTATTTAAAAATATTGAGAAATAAATATATATATATATATATATGTATATATATGTGTGTGTATTTATGTGTTACTCTAATTTCTAATTATCATATCATAGATTTCAATACATAAAATTGAACAAATTAAAATATAACAAGTTATGAAATAATGTACAAAGTGAAAATAATATATGTAGATCATGAGGTCTTTACATTTCACCAATTAAAAATAAACAAGTTATGAAATAAAGTAGAAAGTGAAATTGTATCATTTAGAAGACATGGATAATGGTGTGGAAATTGGGGTAAATGTGTCGGGGACTTTTGTTTTTGGGGAAAGTGTGTGTCGATGAGGGAGAGAGGTGGACGAGAATGACACATCTGTCAATGTGTGTTTATAAACATACCACAAAATTTATATGCGTAAAAAATCTTATTCATTTTATAAAATAGAAAAGGAACATTATACTAATTATAATTATTATATAAAAATTAACTATGTATAAAATTCTAATGGATTAAATAGGGTAAAATTGAATAATATTTTTAAAGAAAAAGATTAATATAGTAAATTGTTGTAGAATGAAGTCTCAGTTCAAAAAGATGAAAATGTGTGTTTAAAAAAAGGAAAGAAGAACCCATCAAGAACCCCACGTATAGACCTTCCATCTACAACTCAAGGGGTAAAACTTAACACCATCATTAGCTACCTCGTCATCTAGCATTTATTTTACCTCATAACAATTTTGCATGTTGTTTAGGAAAAATCTTTATGAAAGAAGAGGAAAAGTCCACCATTGCTAGATGATGAAACTCTCTCCAAATGGTTTGATACACTCAAAACCGCTGTTTTAACAAGTAAGTTAGTATTCATATAGAACAATTTGTTAACTATTTGTTGGACAGTGGTCATTTCTGTTTAATTTTTATTTAAATTGATAGCTATTTGTTTACCTTGTAATTAAGACCCTGGTGCTGAAAAAATGAGAGAGTTGGATGAAAGTGATGCTTTGCACATTTCGGTTTCCCTTAAATATGTCTGATGATGAACCTCTCTCCATGTGGTTTAAACCTATGAAGAGTGCTGCTCATACTACAAGTAACTAGTGTACATATTAAAAATTGTTTTCAAACTAAATGTGATTACTTTTTATTATATTTTTAATTGTGGACCAATGTACATTATATTATAGTGAATTTTTGTTTTATGACCATTGCAATGTATTTATCCTCATTAGACTTTTGATATAATAAGTTAGCTAGTGTCATAATGAAGGCCTTTCTCACATAACAGTTTTTTGTGACACTAGCTAACTTATTATATTAAAATTCTACGGAGGATCAATACATTGTGATGGTGAGAAAACAAAATCTTGACTACAATTATTGTACATTGGTCCACAAATAAAAATTGAATAAAAATAAATTATATTTCATGTGAAAACTGATTTTGATATGTACACTAGCTTATTGTAGTATGAGCCACAGTCTTTATAGCTTTAAACCATATGGAGACAGGTGGTCGTCTAACATATTTTATGGAAACCAAAATGTGGACATTTCTTATTCTTTAGCAAAGCATTATTTCCATCAAACTCTCTTTCTTTTTGAGCACCATGGTCTTAATTAGGAGGTAAACAAATAGTTATTAATTTAAATAAAAACTAAACAAAAATGACCACTTACCAACAAAGAGTTAACAATAAGTTCTATATGAACACTAACTTGTTAAAACTGTAGTCTTTAGTATTTCAAATCATTTGGAGAGGGGTCATAATCGAACAATTTCAATGGTGGTACAAGGAGATGGGACTTTTCCCCTTCTTTCATAAAGATTTTTCCTAAAGAGCATGCAAAATTATTATGAGGTAAAATAGATGCTAGATGACTAGGTAGCTAATGATGGTGGTAAGTTTTACCACATACACATTTTATACCTTGAGTTGCAGACGAGGGCATATACGGGGTTCTTGATGGAGTTCTTCTTCTTCCTTTTTTTTAGCACACATATTCTTCTTTTTCAACTAGACTTTATTCTAGAAAATGCGTATATTTCTTATTCTTTGAGCAAAGCATAATTTCTATCAAGCAACCATGGTCTTAATTAGGAGGTACAAATAGAATTAATTTAAATAAAAACTAAACAAAAATGACCACTTACCAACAAAGAGTTAATAATATGTTCTATATGGACACTAACTTACTTGTTAAAATCATGAGTGTTTCAAACCATTTGGAGAGAGGGTCATCATGGACCAATTTCAATGGTGGTACAATGAGGGTGGACTTTTCCACTTTTTTCATAAAGATTTTTCCTAAACAGTATGCACAATTATTATCAGGTAAAATAGATGCTAGATGATTAGGTAGGTAATGATGGTGGTAAGTTTTACCATATACACTTTTTGTACCTTGGTTTGCAGACGGGTCTATATGGGGTTCTTCTTCTTCCTTTTTTTAAACATACATTTTCTTCTTTTACAAATTGTGCCATGACCTATGTGTCGTATGTTCAACATCTAATTTTATATCAAAAAAATGTAAAGAGCTTATACTGGGATTTTAAATAGAAAATTATATAGATGGTATATATAACTCAATATCTATTTAACAACATTGAAATATATATATATATATGTGTGTATATGTGTGTGTATTTATGTGTTACTCTAATTTCTAATTATCATATCATAGATGTCAATACATAAAATTGAACAAATTAAAATATAAGAAGTTATGAAATAATGTACAAAGTGAAAATATTATATGTACATCATGAGCATTGTTAAATATTTCTAATTAAAAATGAACAAGTTATGAAATAAAGTTGAAAGTGAAAATTGTACCTCAGATCTTATAGCAGAGATGGACAATGGTGTTGGAATTGGGGTGAATGTGCAGAGATCTTATAGCACACATGGACAATGGTGTTGAAATTAGAGTGAATGTGCAGGAGAGTTTTGTTTTTAGGGAGTGTGTGTTTGAGGATGAGATCTTTTAGCAGACATGAACAATAGTGTTGAAATTGGGGTAAATGTGTAAGAGAGTTTTGTTTTTGGGAGGGTGTGTGTTCATGAACGAAAGAGGCGGAAGAGAATGACACATGTGACAAGACAATGTGTGTTTGTAAACATACCACAAATTTATATGCAAACATAATCTTATTCTTTTTCTAAAATAAAAAAAGAACATTATACTTATTATAATTATTATAAGAAAATTAACCATGTATTAAATTCTAATAAATTAAATAGGTTAAAATTGAATAGTTTTTATAAAGAAAAAAGAATATACTAAGGTCAATATTACATTAATTTAAATTAATTTACTTAAAAATGACTAAGATGAAAGTATATTTTGAAGATTATAATGTTTACTTAAAAAATATATATAATTTGGTTACCTCATTTGTTATTTATTCAAGGCAATTATGGAATATTTAATATAATTTACAGTATCCATTTTAAGAAGAATTTTTTTATAAAATTATATTATATATGTGTATATATATATATTTATATATGTATATATATTACATTGATTTGTAGCATTCTAAGTTCTTCCACAATTTTCATGTCTTGTTGTTTAGATATTATGTTTTTCTAGGTTTATCTTTTTTGTGCTCTTCCAATTATTTTTGATTTATTCATATTATTCTATCTCATATATTTTGAATGTTATATTTAATTTTTCAGTATATATATATATTTATATATATTATTTATAAATATATTTATATATATAATATCTATAGAGGGTCCTTCAAATAGAAAGAACCTTAAAATTTAAACTAGAAATTAAGGTAATTAACTAATGACCCACCACTTTAAAACCTGACCCACCACTTTAAAACCCAACCCACTTCCAACCTCACGTAGGCACAAGCGGTTTCGGTATCACCTTCTTTACTCTCCATTACAACTAATCAACCACCATCTTCAATCTACCACCCACCACCATCTCCCATCTATCTCCACCCGCCATCATTACATGCCACTAAATTCTTAGATTTCTATAATCACCTACCTTCAATCATTATTTATATTATATAAAGCAATAGCTTGTATAACAGAAAATGATGAAGATGATCAAAGTTGAAAATAGAGGACAAGAGTGTTGGTGTTTGGGGTCTATTGAACAATTACTGTGAAATACGAGGAGATTATATATTAACAAAATATAAAATTATTGAATAATCACTGATAACAACAATGAATTTCCAATAAAAAACACCGGATCTGAAATTTGAATATGATATATGAATACAAATACTAATACGTATGACTTCAATAACTAAAGCGTACGACAACAATCACTGATTTATATCGCACAAATCACCAATTTATATCATGAAAATCACCAAATGTTATATACGAAAAAGATATATAGAAATATATTTTTATGACATAATTCGATGAAAATCGTCAATCTTTTTGGCCGGAGAAGTTAGTGATGATTTACTATAGTAAGGGTATAATTAATTTATTAAGAATGAGAGGGGGAATGTTCCAATTGGTGCAGTAGGATAAAGGTGTAGTAGGAGATTAATGGTATATGATGGGGAAATAGATGGGACACCGAGATAAAGGTGTGGTATAGTGGAAAGGTGTAGGGGAGAAAGGCAGTAAATCACTAATTATGCTTAGGAGAATTACTAAAATTTAGAAAGTTATGAAATTATAGTAATTTCGGTTTAGTGATTCAGTTAAGTATAAATAGTGATCATCGTAAAAAATATAGCAAATATGGTATGCAAATTGATTGCTGGGAGATGGAAAAACATATAGTGAAGTCATATTTTAAAAAAAGGTTTGTCGATTAATGGAAAAAAACAAATTAAAAATAGATAGAAAATTATTTATAAATAGATATACGAGAGGGAGTAATAGTTGGAATTTGAGGGAGGAGAGAGAAGGGGTTGTATAAAATTTGTGAGGTAGAAATTCAATTCAAGCTATAAAATTAGTGGTTGTCAATGGTTTCTAGTTTTTAGAATAAGGTTTGTTTCTATTTGACCATTTCCCTTTACTCGTATATATATATATATATTATATTTTGTATAATTAAAATAATCTTTGCATATGTATGTATTAAATTCTTTAAATTAATAAAAATTTCAAAACTATAGATGTAAAATATTCAAATAATTTTATATAATGTAAATTATAATTTATCATGGATATAATATTTTTAAAAACTAATAAATTCTTGATAAATTATAAAAGTATAATGAAAAGGAAAAATAATGAAATAAAATAGTACTTTGACATTCTATGGTTGAAAACTAGATGACTTCATCTACAACATGTTTATATTGCACAAAAGATGTGGATTGTTAAATAACAACCAATTCATATGACACAATTTAGTTTCTTAGTTACCGGATTAAATTCTTTACCATTTAATCGTCCTTGGTAAACTAGTAAACTAGTAATTCTAACTAGTGTATTACACTATCTATTTTATGCAAGCAGTAGTGTAAGCAAGCTTGTTGGAGGTTACTTTGACTTGTTAGTCAACTAATTATATGACCTTTTGTTTTTACTAAAATTCATGGGTTAAAATCTAAGTCTATACAATTTAGCATCTAAAAATTTAAAGCAAGAATGTATACAACAAGAAAAATAAAAGTAATCGACTAAAGTAATCGATGACCCCCAAAACCCGGTAAAAACCCAACGATAATAATTCCACTATAATATTTTATATTAATTACAAGAGATGGATGTCTTAATAAATAAGTACAAAGTGTATATATGGCTTGGTATTTTCACCTTCATGGAATGATAGGGATGGAGAGTTTCTTATTATAATGGATATTTTATGTTGCTCCCTCCCTTGTATATGACTCTTCTATTCATATATATCCATGCAACAGCCTTTTCTTGGTGTTGTAGGTCTTGGGACCACTTGTACAGACTTGTGCTATTGAATAGGTAATGTAATAAACTGTCTACCTATTTTTAAGGTCGTTGTTTGACTTAGTTTTGGTGTCATGTTCCATTCGTCCAAAGGGTCAGTACTTGTCATAAATCTTTACGTCAATACAAAATCTTCTAGTTAGCATCTATCTGTCATTTCATGTAAAATTTTAGCACTAACAATTGACCCTAATTTCATTGGGAGTGATCAACATGCAATAAAATTATCACAATTGAAATGTATAAACATGTTTCATGACCCTTGGGGTGGGTATATTCAACATCTAGTTTCTTTATCTAAAATATTGTTGAGATTATAATAAATGATTAATAGAAATTTTAAAACTCTAATGAAATAGGCAAAGTAAAAAAAATTATGTTATGACATATTGTAATTTTAAAAAAATTCATGGCCTCAGCGGTAGGTATACTTAACATCTGGTTTTTTATCTAAAATTATTTTGGGATAATAATAAAAAAATTATGTTAAATTCGAAATTCGAATGAATTAGGTAGTTTTTACAAAAACAATTGTGACATGACCTATATGTGTCCTTATGTTCAACATATAATTTCATATCTAAAAAGATCTTATATTGGGATTTTAAATAAAAAATTATATAGATTCCTCTGTTATTTGAGATTGTAAATATAACTCAATATATATTTAACAGTATTGAGAAAATAAATAAATATATGTATATGTATACCTATATGTATATGTATGTCTGTGTATTTATGGGTTACTCTAATTTGTAAATATCATATCATAGATGTCAATACATAAAATTGAACAAATTAAAATATAATAAATTATGAAACAATTTACAAAGTGAAAATAGTATCAATAGATGATGAGTGTCGTTAAATTCCATAAATTAAAAATAAACAAGTTATAAAATAAAGTAGAAAGTGAAAACTGTACCTGAGATCTTTTAGTAGATTGTACCTGTGGCTTCAAGTTCTAAAGACCTTAAACAAGGTTTTTAAACATATTGCAATTATATATATATGTACATACTAAATATTTAGTTATCAATCATTTCAATATTTTCATCCTCCAAAAACATAATATGCCATTATTTGATAATAGCATATTATGTAGTTATATCTCTTTTATTCTCCATAGTATTTTTTCATGACATGAGCTATATAGATTGAACATAAGTGATTTTTTTATCAATAAAAATACAAGTTTTTAAATATAAGCATTTCTTAAAAAAGTGGTATGTTTTGAATAGATTATTATAAGTAATATGTGATATAAATAAACATGGAATTAAAAGGATATACGGTTTATATAATAAACTCTGTCACATCTTATTATATTCTACCTAAAATATTATTATTACATGTAGAACAAATTTCCAATTTATAATAGAATTAAAATGTCATGTTAATAAACATTAATAGACTTTTTATATTTACTAAAACATTATTCATGTGTTGTAACTGACACCAAATTTAGTAACATCATATTCTGTGATTAGCTAAGCATATGGGATTTGATATTAAAATAACCTTAAAAAGTTTATGTTAGGGTTAGATTATATACTAATCATAAAATCTAAATTATCTCCTCTAACATTCAAAAACCTAAAATAAATATAGATAAAAAAGATATTTTTTATTTTTTCAATCGAGTTAATTTGTTGACAGCATGTGATGTTAAAGTTTTTGTACATATAAGTTTTTTCTATGCCTAGCAATTTTACTCACAATATTTTTAGTACATAATAAATTGGTTAGGAAATGATGTGGAGAGGGATCTTGGACATGTAAAATGTTTAAAAATGATTTGATCAGTAAATTTTAATCAAAAATGACTTAATGATATTTAAAAAAAACAACACATTTAACCAAAAACATAGGCATGGGAAAAATGCATACTCTAGTAATTGCTCTAGTAATTGTTGACCTGATGCCCATGGCTCTTTGTTGACATTTTGTTGCTCTCTATTCAAATTATTGTGATTCCTTTCACCTGGTACAAATGACTAAAGGTGAGAAAGTTTCACCACAAGGATACTTTGGCGGAGAATTTTTAGTGTTTATTTCCCTTAAAATATAAAAATGTGTGATGATGGACCTTACTTGATGTGGCTTGAAGTTCTAAAAAGGCTAAACAAAGTATTTTAGACATATTGTAATTATAAATATAAGCACATACTAAAGATAAAGATATAGTTACCCATCATTTCAATGTTTTCATCCTCCAAAAACATAATAGGTCTTGACTAAACTATTGTCAAATAAAATCATGGCTCACATTGAAAAGGACAACATGGATTATATAATCGAATATCAACGTTTGAAAATTGGCAAATTCATTATTGAAGAAATTTCTCTAGTTAAAATCTTAAGTAACATGTTCCCAGTTTTACTCAATTATATAACAAAGAATGTGAAATACTGTTTAAAAAACAAAAATGCTTGAACTCTAGTACACAAAGTGAGAAGATTCTTTTAATGGATCCATAAAGGATGGCTTGTTCATAGTTTATCCTGGTGGTGGATAAGTTATATATTTCTATGATAAATAATCTACATATGAAAGTTGGTTTTCCCATTAGAAGTTTTCCCAGTAATTTATGAAAAACCAAGAACCTAAGAGTACACATATACTGACTTTACAAATATAACAATAAGGGAAAAACTTGGATGCAACTTTGCCTAACTTTAAATAACCGAGAATGTTCAATCAATGTGAGACACAATTAGTAAAATAGCCATACTAATTTAGAATTTACATTTTTAACTAAACTAATATCAAATTTGTTAAGAAAAATATGAATTACACAAAAAGGTGGGCATACCAAAATAAGGGACTTGCAGTGGATTTGGATTTGGAAAAGGGTCATGAGCATATCAGTGGTACATTCTCATTAGCCCCAATCAGGATTACTGGCTCATCATCTAAACAAAAAAACAAAACAAATCATATTAAATCATTTTTACCCATTTATCTTTAACTAAATTAAAATAACACATTATATTAAAATTAATTTTTAATTTAACAAATTTTAAGTTTCCCCCTAAAAATTAAAAATTTAGATTATAATGCATACAATGATAAGGAATGTGTAGTTGAGTCAAGTATATTTTGGTTAGACCCAACAATGGCTTAAAAATCCAGTCCATTATGAGCATTGACAACCTTGTGGATTTGATCATTCAAACAATCATTCACCCAATGTAATTGATTGTATGAAGGCAGTTATAGATTATCTAAATTAAAGCGATTAGTAAAATAGTTATAATAATTTTAAATTTACCTTTTTAACTAAACTTATTTCAAATTTGTTATTAAGAAAATAAATTACACAAAAAATGTGCATACCAAAATGAGGGAATTACACAGTATTTGGATTTCGAATAGGGTCATGAGCATATAGGTTGTACATTTTCATTAGGCCCAATGAGGATTACTGGCTCATCGGCTAAACAAAAAAATAAAAAAATTATATTAAATCATTTTATCCCATTTATCTTTAACTAAATTAAAACAACACATTAAATTAAAATTAATTTTTTAATTAAACAAATTTAAATTTCTCACAAAAAAATAAAAACTTAAATAATAACGCATACAATGATGAGGAATGTATAGTGGATCATCCTTGGGATCAGGTTCAAGTATATATTGGTTAGGGCGAGCATTGGCTTGAGAATCCCATCCATTATTAGCATGGGCAACATTGTGGATTTGATCATTCAAAAAATCATTCACCTAATCAAATTGATTGTATGAAGAAAGTTATAGATTATCTAAATTAAAGCAAACATAATTAGTAAAATAGTTATACTAATTTTAAATTTACTTTTTTAACTAAACTTATTTCAAATTTGTCTCAAAAAAAATTACACAAAAAAATTATGCATAACAAAATGAGGGACTTGCACTCTGGATTTGGGTGCATAAACTTTATTCACCTTAATGAGTGGTACATGCTCGTTAGGACCAATGAGGATTACTAGTTTATCAGCTAAACAAGTAAACAAAATAAATTATATTAAATCATATTTCCCCATGTATCTTTAGCTAAATTAAAACAACAAATTAAATTAAAATTAATTTTTTATTTAAACTAATTTTAAATTTCTGAAAAAAATAAATTATAGTGCATACAATGAGAAGAATGTGTAGTTGATTAGCTTCAGGTCCAAGTACATTTTGGTTATGCCCATCATTGGCTTGAAAATCATATATTATCAGGATATGCAATATTCTGGATTTGATCATTTAAAAAATTATTCATCCAATCAAAATGAGGTTATGAAGGCAATTGTAGATTATTGTTATACCCAAAATTTAGCATTGGATTGACTCGGGTCAAACGCGGGCTAATTACAGTCAAATTCAGTATTGTGTTGTGAAAGTAAGGACGCGTCCAAGCTTACAGGACGCGCCTACTTGGGAAGGGATATATTATGAGGCGAGAAGAGTGCATGGTCAAGGAAGGACGCGTCCACGCTTTATGGACGCGTCAATATTTATGAAAGTGCTTGGCAGATGAAATCTAATGGTGATGGGTGCTTTAGGGCGCGCCTACTTTAGCAAGGATGCGTCATTGAAAGTGAAATGTTATGCATGATGGTTAGAGGGTACGGTGCAAGTCTAATAAGGTTAAGAACGCGCCCTATATTTTAGGACGTGTCCTGTGACTTTACATGTTATAAGAAATGATTAAAGCAGAGTTGGATTTATGGAGGTTAGGACGCGCCCACTTGGTTAGGACGCGTCCTGTGTCTGATCTATATACTTTTGATGTTGAATTCAGGACAAAGCTTGCATGGAGAGGAGCAATGGAGGATTATTTTTGCAAATGTATTTGTTGCAGGTACTCTCTGAAGGATTCCCTCCTTGAGACGGTCAAAGAGGGGGATGTCCGTGAAAAGCTTGAAGGCCTCCAAGGGTGTGCCTAATGATTAAAGGCCTCCTCCTGTATTCAACGGGTGTCCTCGTTGGGGATGCGGGGTTTAACTTTGGTGTGTGCTTTGGGAGCTCTGTTCTTGTATTCAACGGGTGTCCTCGTTGGAGAACTTTGGAGTCATCCTGCACTTTGCACCCAAGAGCTTGGGATCACCTGTCCTGCTATCTGGTGGGTTATCCTCATTCGGGGGACAGGGACGCGTCTGGCACTTGGGGTGAACCGTGGCTATACCTGCGTTCGTAAATCAAGGGAGATAGCTGTAGCGGAGTGTTATCCTTGCGCAGGGAGATGCACTATCCGTGAAGTCCTACCATTGCGGACGAGCCTTGGGCCTTTGCGGTTGGGCCTCATAGTTGGACATTCCTAAAGCTAGCAGAAGATGGATATCGGGTGGGCTTCTATTGGGCTTAGGAGTAAGAAGTCTCAATGCATTAGACTTCTTGTTCTACGAGAACTATGTCAGGCTTGATCCCTATATAAAGGGTACGTAGGCACATTGAAAGGGTAAGAAGTTGAGAGCCGATAAGAGAGCCACCACTTACTCTGAACAATCTCAGCATAAAACAACCATAAACCACCACACACCGCTTAAGTTTCCGGTAAAGAACCACCGTCACAGATCTTAGTTCCGGCGAAAAACCTCAATCTTTGTTGTTACCAGATTCCTCCGTCAACAAATTGGCGCTAGAAGGAGGGGCAGCTAATTAAGGTGGCAATCTTAGGAGGAAAAGATGTCTTATAATCGTGATGGAAGTTCTTATGATGGAAGTGACAGCAGGTCTGAAGGAGAAGGCGGGGGGCGCTATACTCGCCACGAACCTTACATTCCCAGAAATATGGCGGATCCACCGAGGGCTCCGGATGTGGGGGGGACACCTCCCGTTCTCATCAGCAACGCTGATATATTGGAGCAATTATATCGCATGGGGGATACTCTTAACAGTTTTGACTCAAGACTGAACACGGTGGAGCGCCGAAAGACGAGGAGCGGTCGTCGTTTCTCCCGTCACGGTCATGCCTTGGGGAAAGCCCCTATAGTTGAGATAGATACCCAGGGGAGCGGGGATAACCCGCCAATCACTCCACGACGTTTGCAGTATTCTGGTGATGTAGAGCCTATTGTGGAGCTTGCGGATGATGACACTGAGGGCGGAGAAAGGCCTCGCCTGGGCAACCAGGTAGTGCCACACCCACATAGGTCTGGGCGTACGATGGACGAGCGTCGTCGTGCGGAGGACACTCAAAACCAGGACGGAGGAGGAAGGGATCATTCAGCCTTGAAAAGAAGGCTTGACATAAGGTTGGAGGACGACGACTTGAGGATGTTGCTGGTAGAATGGCAAGAGGAAGGAAACGCCGGAGAAGCGAGGGCCCGTGATACGACGCGTGTGCCCCCCGCATTCCAAAGGGATGCCGAGGTACGGCACCGCGAGCACGAGCGTGCCCCTCCGCGAGGAAGGCCCGGGAATTACTACCGGGGATTTCAGAGGAATGGACGAGGGAGAATGGGACATCAATACGGAAGAGCCCCTTACAATGGTAGGAGAGGTGAAGCGCACTCCGCTGGAGAAGCCCCCGTTGTTATTCCTGTAGCTTCCCACAGCGCTACTGATAATGGGTCTGGGGCGCGTCCTCATGACCAGGACGGTGGGCGAATTCAAGTAAGAATGCAGAACAATGATGAAATTTCGCGACGCGGTCAAGGTGAACCTCGCGTACGAGAAAATGTACAGGACCAAAACGGTAACATGCCACCGTTGCAGCCCCAGGGCGAGGGGCGGCGAGATCCTCCGCCACACCCGGAGGGTAATCAAGGGGAATTTCAGCAGGTCGCAGAGCAATCCCAACAACCTAATGTTCAAACCATTCCTGGGGTAGGGACGTTTAATGTGAACGACCTCAAGCGGTTGCTCAACCATCTTGAGGGAGGAAGAGTAACGGCGACTGCGCAAGCTCCTTCTCCTTTTGCTGCTGTTGTGAGGGAGACGCAATTGCCCGCAGGATACCGGAGCACAACCAATGACTTGCATTTCCACGGGAACACTGATCCTGTGGAGTTCTTGGGGCGTTTTAACATTGAAATGAATGTATATCAAGTACCTGATTTGGCTCGATGCCGTCTCTTGGCAGCCACCTTCAGAGAAGGCGCTCAGCAGTGGTTCCAAAAACTTGGTCCAGGTGTAATTACATCCTGGGAACAGATGAAAACTTTGTTTTTGACACAATTCCAAGCCGCGGTGAAGTACACACCACCTGTTACCACGCTGGCTAATGTGAAACAAAAGGAAGGAGAAAGTTTGACTTCGTATTTCAAGAGGTTTAACGCAGAATCTACTTTGGTGAGGGGTGCAACTGATGAAACGTTGAAAATATTGCTTATAGCTGGGTTGCGTGTGGGGACGGATTTCTGGAAACACCTACAAGGGAAGGACCCAGTGTCATTGGCTGATGTGCTCGCGCAGGCGGAGTCGTTCAAAGCAATCGAGCAGTCGCTTGCAGAAACAAAAAAGAATGATAATACATATAACTCCAAGGGGCGATCCAAGAGAAGGGACAGATCCGTGAGCCCGGACTATCGGCGAAACGCCAGAAGCCCTAACAGAGTAAATGCTGTGAGCTCGCGAAGAGAATGGAGCCCACCATCGAACTACGAAAGAAGAGTCAGCAATTATACACCGCTGGCGGCGTCCATTGATCATATCTTCGAGGTAAATAAGGATAGGGGAATCTTCAAGAAGCCCGATCGTCTAACTTCATGGCAAAGCAGAGATAAAAAAAAGTACTGTGACTACCATGAGTCTACTGGCCATGACACCCACGAGTGTCGTCACTTGCGGGATGAGATTGAGGAATTGATCAAGGCTGGACACCTGGGAGAATGGATTGACAAGGTGAAGCGACGCAGGGGACTTGATGACAAGGGTAAAGATGAAAGACAGCCCCCGCGGGCGGAGGATGTTGAGAAAACAGCAGAGGTCAAGTTTCAGAGGGCCGGCAGTATTAGGGCAATTTTTGGAGGACACCCTTTCGTTGGTGATAGTAATCGGGCACTGGAAAGAAATGCGAGAGAAGCGAGACATCCACCGCTCACCAACATCCACAGCTTGGAAGACAGACCCCCGAAAGTCTTTAATAGGGAGTCCGCTGATATTACATTCAAGGAAAAAGAATCTAGGTGGGTGCATCATCCTCAGAATGATGCGCTGGTGATTACCATGCTTATTGGGGCAATGAACGTACATCGAGTTTTCTTGGATAATGGGAGTTCTACAAACATCTTGTACTACAGCACCTACAAAAAGCTGGGTTTCCCAGATAGCGACATGTATTTCGAAGATGCACACGTCTATGGCTTTACTGGGGAAGCTGTGAGAGTTATGGGTTCGGTCAGGCTTCCCGTCACGCTCGGGGAAGGAGCTTTGTCGGTTACTCAAATAATAGATTTCAAGGTGCTAGATCAGGATTCCGCTCACAATGTGCTGGTCGGCAGACCTTGGTTGCGAGCGTTCAGGGTGATAACATCGATACACCACTTGATGATAAAATTCCCAATGCCAAACGGAGTTGGCAGTCTGAGAGGGTCACAGTATGAGTCGCGCGACTGCTATCACAAGGCTGTCAAGGAATTTCGCAGAAGAAGGTATGAAGGGAAAGGTCTCCCACACAAAGATATAGAAGATATTCATATAAAACCATGTGGAGAGGTCCATGCCCACTATTTTGTTGAAAACCCCGGGAAGGAAGAAACCAATACCTCTGGAAACTCTTTTGTGACGCAGGCACGTGTTTCGAAAATCCGTAGTGTAGAAGAAGTGGTGGCGAGTCATACAGAGGGAATCATACAGAAAGAGGTTAATGGGGAAAAGTTGGAAGGAAGAAGTGAGATTTTGCAAGGTCTCGGCAATAACGTCAAGGTTGATGCTCCTCAAAAGAAGGATGCGCCCTTGAATGGAGTTGAGGTTGATGCTCCTCCAAACGAGGACGCGCCCTCAGATGAAAAAGTGGAAGTTGAAGACCCCCGAGACTTTGATTTCGATTTGGATTCCAGGATCCCTATGCCCACCGAAAAAACGGGACCGGCCGAAGACACAATATCTATTCCAGTTGATAAAAATGACCCAAACAAGGTTTTGAAAGTGGGATCTCAGTTGGATGATGAGATGAGAGGAGGTCTCACCCGCTTTCTAATTGCAAATCTTGATGTTTTCGCATGGAGTCATTTAGATATGATAGGGATCGACACGAAAGTAATGTGTCACCGTTTGAATATCCTCCCGAATTGCAAGGGCATACGTCAGAAACGCCGCCCAGTAAGTGGAGAAAGGGCGATAGCATTAAAAAAAGAAGTAGACCGGTTGTTGGAGGTGGGGTTGATCAAAGAATCGTTCTACCCCGAATGGCTTGCAAATCCAGTACTGGTGAAGAAACCGAATGGGAAGTGGAGGACATGTGTGGATTTCACGGATCTCAATAAGGCCTGTCCAAAGGATAGTTTCCCGCTGCCAAGAATTGATCAGTTGGTGGACGCGACGGCGGGGCATGCACTGTTGAGTTTTATGGATGCATACTCCGGATACAATCAAATTCTGATGTATGGCCCCGATCAAGAACATATATCCTTTATTACGGATAGGGGGTTATACTATTATATAGGAATGCCATTTGGTTTGATTAATGCTGGCACAACCTACCAGCGGTTGGTAAACATGATGTTCAAAGATCAAATCGGGAGAACCATGGAAGTGTATGTGCACGATATGCTGGTGAAATCTGAGGTGACGAATGACCATATCAAACACCTGATGGAGATGTTTAATATTTTGAGGAGGTTTCGTATGAAATTAAATCCGCAAAAATGTGTGTTCGGCGTGGAGTCGGGCAAGTTTCTCGGGTTCATTGTTAACCATAGGGGAATTGAGGCCAACCCCGCGAAGATCAAGGCATTATTGGATATGAAGTCACCCACCAATGTGAAACAGGTGCAGAGTTTGACTGGGAGAATCGCCGCGTTAAATCGATTTGTTTCCAAGTCGTCTGATAGATGCAAGGAGTTTTTCAAGGCGATTAAATTAGCTGGGAAAGACTTTGTATGGACGTCAGAATGTGAAGAGGCTTTCAAAAGAATCAAGGAGCAACTGGGACATCCTCCCATGTTGTCAAAGCCGTTGGATGGGGAAAATCTAATACTGTACCTCGCAGTGTCTGAATATTCGATCAGTGCAGTTCTGGTAAGAGAGGAAGATGGGCAGCAATCACCAGTGTACTACGTGAGCAAGCGGTTACACGACGCTGAAACTCGCTACACAAATATGGAGAAACTGGTTTACGCCCTGATTCTTGCGTCAAGAAAATTGCGACTGTATTTTCAAGCCCATAAAGTTGAAGTTCGTACAGCATACCCGCTGCGACAGGTCCTGCACAAACCGGAGTCATCAGGCAGAATGCTGAAATGGGCTGTGGAGTTGGGACAGTTTGATTTGGAATATGTGCCTCGAACAGCGATAAAAGGGCAAGCCTTAGCCGATTTCTTGTTGGAATTTGATTCTGAAATTGATGATAAAGCTTTGGTAATGCTATATCCACCTCATGCCGAGGAGTCTTTGGAGGAGTTTCCGCATCCTTGGTGGATCTTGCATGTGGATGGGGCGGTTAACAATGGAGGAGCAGGTGCGGGTATAGTACTTGTGTCTCCGGAAGGCCACCATCTGATGAGCGCAATTCATTTCAAGTTTTACGCAACCAATAATGATGCGGAGTATGAGGCGCTGATTAATGGCCTGAAAATCGCTCTGGAAATGGGGGTGCGAAACTTAATTGCAAAAAGTGACTCAGAGTTGGTAGTGAATCAGGTAAACGGGGGATTTCAAGCGCGAGGCCCGCGAACAGAATTATACTTGAGATGTGCACAGCGCGTGATTGGAATGTTCAAGGAAGTTAGATTGGAATGCGTTCCGCGGGAGAAAAACAGTAATGCGGATGCTCTGGCAAAAATGGGGTCACAACAAGAGGCTGTTTTGTTAGGATCCATTCCTCTTGAAATCCAGGAGGTTCCTAGTATCCCAGAGATAGAAACGATGCAAGTGGATGAGGCTCCTAAGGAAACATGGATGAAGCCCATTCTAGCTTACATTCACAAGGGAACACTCCCCGAAGATAAATTTATGGCTCGTCGACTCCGTTATCAAGCTGCAAGATATGTGATATACGATGAAGTCCTGTACAAGAGAGGGTTCAACCAACCTCTGCTCAGGTGTGTTGAAGAAGAAGAAGGAAATTACATCCTAAGAGAGGTGCATGAAGGAATCTGTGGCAATCACTCGGGGGGTAGCTCGTTGGCAATGAAAGTGTTGCGCCAAGGGTATTATTGGCCCACGATGAGAGAAGATGCTACAAATTTCGTCAAGGCATGTGATCGCTGCCAGCATTTTGCAAACTACTCGTCTATGCCGGCTACACTCTTGACGCCTATGGCAAGCCCATGGCCGTTCGCCATGTGGGGAATTGATCTTATCGGAGAATTGCCGAAAGCCAAAGGAGACGTCAAGTATGCAGTGGTTGCGGTCGATTACTTTACTAAATGGGCAGAAGCTATGCCACTAGCTACTATCACCGCAAAGAAAATCAGGGATTTCATTTTCAATTCAATTGTATGTAGGTTTGGAATCCCTTACAAGCTTGTCTCCGACAATGGAAAACAGTTTGATAGCAAGGAGTTGCGGCAGCTATGTGAGGAGTTGAGAATCAAGAAGGAGTTTGCGGCGGTCTATCATCCTCAAAGCAATGGACAAACAGAAGCTGTTAACAAAATAATAAAGCATACCCTCAAAACCAAGCTGGAGGAACGTAAAGGGAATTGGCCTGAAGAACTCCCGAAGGTGATGTGGTCATACAACACTATGCCGCGATCTACTACGGGAGAAACGCCGTTTATGCTGACTTACGGCTACGAAGCTATGGTCCCCATGGAAGTTGGATCGGGATCACTTCGCAGGGATTGTTACGGGAAAGAAGACGCTGAGGTTAATCAAAGGCTTCATTTAGATCTCTTAGAGGAGACGAGGGAAAATTCTCAGTTAAGGCTAGCAGCATATCAGCAGCCTGCCGCAAGGTATTATAACAAGAAGGTAAAAGGACAGTTGCTGAAGGTGGGGGATTTGGTACTTAGGAAGGTGATGCCCAATACAAAGAACCCCCAACATGGAGTGTTTGGAGCTAATTGGGAAGGACCGTACAGAATAAAGTCTATCATGTGGAAGGGGACTTATCACCTTGAAGATATGGACGGGAAGCTAGTTCCGCGAGCTTGGAATGCGGAACATCTCCGAAAGTATTACCAGTAAGGCGTGGCTTTGGCCCCTTGCATATGTCTTTTATCATTTTGGTTTATGCTCAGTTTATAGGCTAGAATTAAATAAATTCCTCCTAGCCTAGGGGGGTAGTGCATGTACTACTTACCTTGGGACTAGTTGAAGGGTCATTTTTTAGAAATAATTTCCCCACAGAGCATAGTAGCTGTGGGACTGGTGCACTTTTGACATCAGAGCGCATTATAAATAAAATTTTGAAACTTTCCTAAGGGATATTTGCTCAGTTTGCTTGGTCTCATGACGCGTCCTAAATCTAGGACGCGCCCTAAGTTAGGGTTTTATATAAATGAAACTCAAGACAAAATGTACTATTTTCGAGGACGTGCCCAAGTTGTCTTGGTTGATGCTCCTTTATACTGGGTGTTAATGTGATATTGACAACATAAGTAAAAAAGAAAAAGTGCTTGTCAAAGACGCGTCCTGCGTGAAGGATGATTTATTTTTGGATCAAAGGAGAGGCGCATCTTGATTGATGGTTCTATGTGGATGTTAACTGAAGTAGTGGCTGCTAAAAGGAACAATAGAACTCGAGTAAAAACAGTTAGGACGCGCCCCATCGTGCCTTGTGCATTGGTTAAACACACAAGTACAATGCATTGTCGTGCTCATGAACTTTCCAAAACAAACAAAGACGCGTCCAACTAGAGAGGACGCGCCCACAATGGATATTTGCTTGACAGGAGTAAAAATGATAACAAATTAGTCAAAGGCGACGCGCCCTAAACACCAGGCACGCCCATGTAAATGATTGAGGAAAGTGCAAGTGAATGGAGGTCAAAAATAGTTTTACAACTTGTAAGGCTTCAAAGGGCCCCCGCCTTTAAAGAGTTTAGAAAAAATACATGAAAAACATAAGACGCGTCCTATGCAGGAGGCGCGTCTTGGGGCTTGTCCTGGTCATTTGCAGGGGAAGGCTGAGTTTGGAGTGGAGCAGGTTCAGGGGATGCGTCCTCTTCCTCTAAGCCTAGGAAAATCCTTTTGTTCTTGATGGATTCTGCAGCCCTGACCCTGAAATCGTTTACCCATATCTGGGTATCTGCATCAAACTTTGAGAATGTATACTCTGGGTCATTGGCAATGAACCCAGAGCACCATTCTTCAAATCCAGCCTGGAAGTCGTGCTGATAAACCAGTTTTTTCTCCTCTGTCCATCCATGCAGCCTATCATCATTCAGGATGTCAAGCTCCAGCTGCATGGTGGAGTTCAGGGCGATGACGCTGTCCATTTGCTTTTCCATCGCAGAGATATTGCTTTCCAAAACAGCTTTTTCTGTTTCTAGACGCGTCCTCTCGCCCTCCAGGCGTCTGATTTCAGCATCTTTTTCTTTGGTAAGCAGGGCAATGTGTTTTTCCAGGGATTTGACCTTGTCTTCGGCCTGGCTCTTTGTAGTGTCTGTAACAGCAAGACGCGCCCTAAGCCTGGCAGCCATGTTAGCGCTCTGCCTGGCATGCAGGTGAAGCTCGGCTGCAGCCTTGACCATGGCCTCCTCTGTTTGTTGCTCAGTCCTAAAGGTCCAACCTCTCACTTCGTCCTCAGAAAAGTCACCCACTGAGGATGCGCCCAGATATCTGAGAACAAAGGACTGATCATCAGGAATAGTTTTTTGACGCTTTGAGGGCGCGTCCTCTACTTTCTCAGGAATATCAGACATGGTAGTGTCTATTATCTTTGGTGGAGGAGAAGGAGTTACAACAGGAGGTGGGGTTTTTGCCTTTGGATCAACTTTTGTAGGAGCCTGTTTCCTTGCCCTTACTTTTTTAGAAGCCCCAATTGCGAATCCTTTGGGGAGTGAAGCCATATCTGCGGTATAAACATAAAAAGGAATTAGTTATGTACAAAAGACGCGCCCATAACGTGATATAAAAATCTATATGCAGGACAGATATAGATGAATGCAAAGATGTATAAATGGGTGTGAGAATGACGCGTCTTAAAGATGTGATACGTATTACCTAAGAGGCACGCCAGGGGGGTTAGGACGCGTCCAAGGTGATAATGCATATATAAAGTAACACTTATAGGTCAGGCTAAATATGACGCGTCCTACAGCCGTGATGCGTCTTATATGTAATGATTTCTTACCTTGCTCTAAATCCACTTTCTTGTTGACGTCTGGCTGAATAATTTCTGTGGCTTGGAGCCCTTTGGATTTTTCAGAAGCGGTGAGGACGGGTTTCCCATTGTGGAAATCTCGGAATTTGCAGAGAGAACCCACTCGTGGGGACAAAGCTCCTATTTTCTTCAAATTCTCCTCGGTAATCATATCTTTGAGGTTGAAATATTTTTCAGCATACTGCAAAACCTTCTCTGCTCTCTTCTTCTTCTTTCCTGTAAGCTCTTTCTGGGTCCTTTTGTCTAAAAAAGGGGATGATAGGTTACAACAAGGAAAATAAAGAAAAGGATTATAAAAGAGAAGGCGCGTCCTGAAAGGGAGGACGCGTCCAGAGCATTGAACTCACTTGGTTCCAAATTGAAGCGAACGCGCGTCCTTTTGACGTCATAAATATAGAAAAATGGTTCCTTCCAGTCTCTCTCATGGCTGATTTTACCTTCATTAAATCCTTTGTTGTTCAACCATTTGTTGACTACCAGAAAATGGTATCCGGGAATTGATTTCCTGATGCTGTAAAAGAAGCTGAACTCTTTCATTGAGGGCGCGCCCAGCCTCAAGTTATGGTACATAATGTACAGAGCCCAGGCTAGTTTGTATGAATTTGGTGATAGTTGGACTGGAGCCACGTCGTACCATTTCAAAATTCTCTTAATGTATGGATGCAAGGGCGCGCCCACGCCTAGGAAAATCAGCTTTGGAGTAAGCACCATTCGGGGGATCCTTTGATTCCCGATGTTAAAAATGTGTGGCCTCATAGTTCGAAGAGGGCGCGCCCAAATGCCCTCCATGTCATAGTACTTCATGTGCCATTGAATTTCCCAGTCGGTTGCAGTTGAGTCAAGAGCTACGCATGCCAGCTTACCCTCTCTTTTCCTTCTGACATTCTTCTCTGCTTCAGTAAGGGTACCGAGCCTCGCCCAGTCACAATCTATTTCAACATCTGAAGGTTCCCAATGCTCTAAGGGAGGATCAGATTTTTGAGGAGATATGGGGTATGTTTCAGGGTCAGGAATCCTTCTTTCGAATTCACTTACACTGTGTGGGGACACGTCCCCAGAAGGAGCCGCGCCCTGAGAAGATGATGCGTCCTGTGTGTTTGACGCGTCCATATCAGAAATAGCCATTCCTTGAGGTTTTTGGCCTGTAGTAGGGATAATTTCGTCGTCCGTCCAATCTTCGATGACGGCCCTTGAATGGAGAAATGGAGTTCTTTGCCTTTTAACTCCCTTCTTTTCCATTCTTGAAATTATGGGAACATGGTCCATAGAGTCAGAGCTGGAATCAGACATTATTTAGTTTTTTGATTTGAGGGAACGGAAGACGCGTCTTTCTGCTCTAAGGAAGGAATTTGTCCTGTGGATGTTGGGAAAGTCGGGTTTAAAAGCTAACAGATGTGGGGAGTAGATTCCGAGGCGTTTGTTGAGGGCTTTGAATGGATGAAATGGTGAGAAGGAGGACGCGTCCTCCAGCTGCAAAAAATGAATAAAAATTTTGAGGACGCGTCCATTTTAAAAAAAAAAAAAGGGGGAAAGGATACTGGAAGGGCGTGTCCTAAAAATTTACCGCAGTTGGTGTGCTACAATGACGCGTCCTAATAAACCTATTGGCCCTCTATACCTTTGTTTGGGACAGCTTAAACATGTCTTAAATTAGGAGATACAGGACGCGCCCAATAGGGAGGACGCGTCCAACATGATTATAATCGTGGAATGTTAATCGACTGTTAACAATTTGGGGGAAATATGATGGAATCCTAGAAATATGTAATTGGAAGGTCAGGGAAGCTAAACGTGTTATATTTACCTATACATACATATATACATACAAATGAACATGAAGGACAATTGATATGGACAAAAAGCATATGAACGGTTTCTTGCTCATTAAAATCAATGTATTTGGCCAAATAAAGAAATAGGAGGAGATTTATGTACCTTTTGAGTTCAGGAGTGGATTGAGCTAAAGAAGTAGGGAAATGGTTGGATAAATCCCCGGAACTTAGACCTCGAAACTCCTGCTTGAAAAGGCCGCAATGGCGGTTGTGCGAGAGAGAAAAAGAATGGTGTTGGTGGTATGGTGCAATTAGGGTATTTATAGAAGAAGGACGACTCTAAGGACGACAGCTGTACACCACATGCGGAAGTTGAAAGTGAGACGCGTCTTCCTGTCATGACGCGTCCACATATTTTGAGCCAAATTTCGCTTGGAAAGAAATTCCAATTTTGTTTTTAACTACAAATGGAATTTGGGGGGTAGTTGTTATACCCAAAATTTGGCATTGGATTGACTCGGGTCAAATGCGGGCTAATTACAGTCAAATTCAGTATTGTGTTGTGAAAGTAAGGACGTCCAAGCTTACAGGACGCGCCTACTTGGGAAGGGATATGTTATGAGGCGAGAAGAGTGCATGGTCAAGGAAGGACGCGCCCATGCTTTATGGACGCGTCAATATTTATGAAAGTGCTTGGCAGATGAAATCTAATGGTGATGGGTGCTTTAGGGCGCGCCTACTTTAGCAAGGATGCGTCATTGAAAGTGAAATGTTGTGCACGATGGTTAGAGGGTACGGTGCAAGTCTAATAAGGTTAAGGACGCGCCCTATATTTTAGGACGTGTCCTGTGACTTTACATGTTATAAGAAATGATTAAAGCAGAGTTGGATTTATGGAGGTTAGGACGCGCCCACTTGGTTAGGACGCGTCCTGTGTCTGATCTATATACTTTTGATGTTGAATTCAGGACAAAGCTTGCATGGAGAGGAGCAATGGAGGATTATTTTTGCTAATGTATTTGTTGCAGGTACTCTCTGAAGGATTCCCTCCTTGAGACGGTCAAGGAGGGGGATGTACGTGAAAAGCTTGAAGGCCTCCAGGGGTGTGCCTGATGATTGAAGGCCTCCTCCTGTATTCAACGGGTGTCCTCGTTGGGGATGTGGGGTTTAACTTTGGTGTGTGCTTTGGGAGCTCTGTTCTTGTATTCAACGGGTGTCCTCGTTGGAGAACTTTGTAGTCATCCTGCACTTTGCACCCAAGAGCTTGGGATCACCTGTCCTGCTATCTGGTGGGTTATCCTCATTCGGGGGACAGGGACGCGTCTGGCACTTGGGGTGAACCGTGGCTATACCTGCGTTCATAAATCAAGGGAGATAGCTGTAGCGGAGTGGTATCCTTGCGTAGGGAGATGCACTATCCGTGAAGTCCTACGATTGCGGACGAGCCTTGGGCCTTTGCGGTTGGGCCTCATAGTTGGACATTCCTAAAGCTAGCAGAAGATGGATATCGGGTGGGCTTCTATTGGGCTTAGGAGTAAGAAGTCTCAATGCATTAGACTTCTTGTTCTACGAGAACTACGTCAGGCTTGATCCCTATATAAAGGGTACGTAGGCACATTGAAAGGGTAAGAAGTTGAGAGCCGATAAGAGAGCCACCACTTACTCTGAATAACCTCAGCCTAAAACAACCATAAACCACCACACACCGCTTAAGTTTCCGGTAAAGAACCACCGTCACAGATCTTAGATCCGGCGAGAAACCTCAATCTTTGTTGTTACCAGATTCCTCCGTCAACAATTATCTAAATTAAAGACGACACAAATAGTGAAATAGTTATACTAATTTCAAATTTACTTTATAAATAAATTTATTTCAAATTTGTCACAAAAAAAAATTGAGGGACTTGCACTCGATTTGGATTTGGAAAAGTGTCATGAGCCTCAACTTCATTCACCTTAATGAGTGGTAAATCCTCATTAGGCCCAATGAGGATTACTAGCCCATCACCTACAAATGCAAAACAAAACAAATTATATTAAATCATTTTGACCCATGTATCTTTAACTAAATTAAAACAACACATTAAATTAAAATTAATTTTTTAATTAAACTATTTTAATTATGACAAAAAAATAAAAATATAAAGTATAGTGCATACAATGAGAAGAATGTGTAGTCCAAGTACATTTTGATTAGGCCAAACATTGCCTTGAAAATTGTACATTATCGGTCAACATTGTGGATTTGAACATTGAAAAAATCGTTGGATCAGGTCCACGTACATTTTGGTTACCTGCTTCAAAAATAGTACATTATCAGGATGGACAACATTGTGAATTTGATCATTCACCCAATCGAATTGATGGTTTGAAGGCAGTTTTAGATTATCTAAATTAAAACAGACACAATTAGTAAATTAGTTATACTAATTTTCAATTTATTTTTTAACTAAAATAATTTCAAATTTGTCACAAACCAATGAATTACACAAAAAATTGATCATTCAAATTTATGACAAATTTTTTTTTAGGATGGGCACCATTGTGGATTTGATCATTCAAAAAATCATTCACCGAATCAAACTAATTGTATGAATGCAGTTGTAGATTATCTAAGTAAAAACCAACACAATTAGTATATTATTTATACTAATTTTAAATTATTTTTACCTAAACTAATTTCAAATTTGTCACAACAAAATGAATTACACAAAAAATTGTGCATATAAAAATAAGGGATTTCCACTAGATTTGGATTTGAAAAAGGGTAATGAGCCTCCTTGTTCATCAGCTAAACATGTAAACAAATAAATTATAATAAATCGTTTAGACACATGTATATTTAAATAAATTAAAATAACAAATTAAATTAAAATTAATTTTTTATTTAAACTAATTTTAAATTTCTGACAAAAGTAAAAATTATAATTATTATTCATACAATGAAAAGGAATGTGTAGTGGATCAGCGACTACATATATTAAATTAAAATTAAATTTTTATTTAAAATAATTTTAAATTTCTCACAATAATAAAAATTATAATTATTATTCATACAGTGAAAAAGGAATGTGTAGTGGATCAGCCTCAAGATGAGGTACATTTTGGTTAGGCCCACCATTGGCTTGAAATCCCGGATGGGCAATATTATGGATTTGATCATTTAAAAAATTATTTACGCAATCAAATCAATTGTATGAAGGCAGTTGTAGATTATCTAAATAAAAATAAACACAATTAGTAAATTAGTTATATTAATTTTAAATTATTTTTTTAACTAGACTAATTTCAAATTTGTCACAAAAAATGAAGGACATAAAAATTATGTATACCAAAATAAGGGACTTGCAGTGGATTTGGATTTGGAACCCGAGCATAAACTTCATTCAAAATAAAACAAATTATATTCAATAATTTTAAGCCATGTATCTTTAACTAAATTAAAACAACACATTTAATTAGATTTACCTGTTTAATTAAATTAATTTTGAATTTCTTACAAAAAATAAAAATATAAATTATAATGCATATAATGATGAGGAATGTGTTCTGGATGAGGTCGAGGTATATTTTGGTTAGGCCCCGCATTTAATTGAAAATCGAGTCCATTATCCAGATGGGCAACATTGTGGATTTGATTATTCAAAAAATAATTCACCCAATAAAATGGATTGTATGAAGATAGTTGTAAATTATCTAAATTAAAACATACACAATTAGTAAATTATATAGTTATACTAATTTTAAATTTACTTTTTTAACTAAACTAATTTCACAGTTGTCACAAAAAAATGAAATACACAAAAAAATTGTGTATATCAAATTTGTGAAACATGCACCACTGGATTTGGATGTGGAACAATCAGTGGTGCATGCTGATATGGCCAACCAGAATTATTGGCTCATTAGCTAAACAAACAAAACAAATTATATTAAACTATTTTGACCCATGTATCTTTAACTAAATTAAAGCAATACATTAAATTAAAATTAATTTTTTATTTAAACTAATTTTAAATTTCTGACAAAACAATTTTTAGGATGGGCAACATTGTGGATTTGATCATTCAAAAAATCAATCACCCAATCAAACTGATTGTACGAAGGCAGTTGTAGATTATCTAAATAAAAACCAACACAATTAGTATATTATTTATACTTATTTTAAATTATTTTTTTACCTAAACTAATTTCAAATTTGTCGCAACAAAATGAATTACATAAAAAATTGTGCATATAAAAATAAGGGATTTGGAGTGGATATGGATTTGGAAAAGGGTAATGAGCCTCCTTCTTCATCAGCAAAACAAGTAAACAAATAAATTATAATAAATCATTTTGACTCGTGTATCTTTAACTAAATTAAAACAACACATTAAATTAAAATTACTTTTTTATTTAAACTAATTTTAAATTTCTGACAAAAATAAAAATTATAATTATTATTCATACAATGAAAAGGAATGTGTAGTGGATCAGCCTCAGGGCAGGTACATTAAATTAAAATTAATTTTTTATTTAAACTAATTTTAAATTTCTAAAAAAAATAAAAATTAGTATTAGTATTCATACAATGAAAATGAATGTGTAATGGATAAGCTTCAGGACAAGGTATATTTTGGTTAGGCCCACCATTGGCTTGAAATCCAGTACATTATGAGGATGGGCAATATTGTGTATTTCATCATTTAAAAAATTATTTACCCAATTGTATGAAGACAGTTGTAGATTATCTAAATTAAAATAGACACAATTAGTAAATTTGTAATATTAATTTTAAATTATTTTTTTAACTAGACTAATTTCAAATTTGTCACAGAAAATGAAGGACATAAAAAATTATATTTACCAAAATAAGGGATTTGCACTGATTTGGATTTGGAACTCGCACATGAACTTCATTTACCTTTTTTTTTTGAAAGCAACTTCATTCACCTTAATCAGTGGTGCATGCTCATTCGGCCCAATAAAAAATTAATGGCTCATCATCTAAACAAGTAAACAAAACAACATATTTAATTAAAATTAACTGTTTAATTAAACTAATTTTAAATTTCTTACAAAAAATAAAAATATAAATTATAATGTATACAATGATGAGGAATGTGTAGTGGGTCAGCCTGAGGTCCAGGTAAATTTTGGTTAGGCCCTACATTTGATTGAAAATAATGTCCATTATCGAGATGTGCAACATTGTGGATTTCCATCATTCAAAATATAATTCATCCAATAAAATCCATTGTATGAAGGCAGTTGTAAATTATCTAAACTAAAACATAAGCAATTAGTAAATTATATAGTTGTCACAAAAAAATGAATTACACAAAAAAAATTGTGCATAACAAATTTGTGAAACATACACCACTGGATTTGGATGTGGAATAGGGTCATGAGCATGAACTTCATTTACCTTAATCAGTGATGCTGATGTAAATTTTTTTTTACATGGGCGCTAAGAGCAACCATGGCCGTCTCTATTCTACTTTTTTTAGTAGTGATTATACTTATTATAATTATTATATAAAAATTAACTATGTATAAAATTCTATTGAATTAAACAGGTTAAAATTGAATAGTATTTTTAAAGAAAAAATGAATAATAAGTTCAATATTACATGAATTTAGGAAAATTCACTTAAAAATGACTAAGATGAAGGTATATTTAGAAAAATATAATGTTTACTTAAAATAAAAAATTATAATTAGCTTACCTCGTTTGTTATTTATTTGAGGCAATTATGGAATATTTAATATTTAATATAATTTACAGTATTCATTTTAAGAAGATTTTTTTTATAAAATTATGTTATATATGTATATATGTATATATATAACTTTGATTTATAGCTTTCTATGTTCTTCCGTAATTTTCATGTCTTATTGTTTAGATTTTATATTTTTTTCTAGGTTTATCTTTTTTGTGCTCTTCCCATTATTTTTGATTTATTCATATTACTATATCTCACATACTTTGAATGTTATATTGAGTTTTTCAGTATATATATAAATATATAAATATTTTACTATATATATATTTTTATAAATATATTTATATATATAATATTTATAGGGGGTTGTTTAAATAGAAAAAATCTTAAAATTAAAACTAGAAACAACACTTTAAAACCTAACCCACTTCCAACATCACCTACACACAAGCTGGTTCTCTATCACATTCTTTACTCTCCATTATAACTAATCAACCACCACCTCCAATCTACCTCAACCCACCACCATGTATGATCTATCTCCACGTGCCATCATTATATATCACTAAATTCTTCGATTTCTACAATCAACTACCTTCAAACATTATTTATATTATATAAATAAATAGTTTGTATAAGTGGAAAATGATTAAGATGATCAAAGTTGGAAATACATAACAAGGGTGTTGGTGTTTGGGGTCTATTGAAGTGATTACTCTGAAATACAAGAAATTTTGTATTGACCAAATATAAAATTATTGAACAATCACCGATAACGACCATCAATTTCCAATAAAAATGAAATAGTTTACCTTCTAATTAAGACCCTGAAAAAATGAAAGAGTTTGATGGAAATTATGCTTTGCTGAAAAAATAAGAAATGTCCACATTTCGGTTTCCCTTAAATATGTCTGATGATGAACCTCTCTCCATTCATACTACAAGTAAACTAGTGTACATATTAAAATCTGTTTTCACACAAAAATTTATTTCTTTTAATTCTATTTTTATTTGTGGACCAATGTATAATAAATTATAGTGAAGTTTTGTTTTATGACAATAGAAATGTATTGATCATCGGTACACTTTTGATATAATAAGTTAGCTAGTATCATTATAAAGACCTTGCTCACATGTGTAGCATTTTTTTGTAATACACTTTTTGTTGTGCACACACCTCCCAGGGGAGGAAATTCAATCAATTTACTATAATTTGTAGTCAAGATATTGTTATTCGATTTTCTCAATGTAATGTTCATATTTTATTAGTTGTTAAGAGAAGCCCACTCTAGATGAGTATTGAGTCTATGTCGGCATTTGGCCCGTTCCCCAGAATCCAGACGTTTAAACGTTGTTCTCAGGAAAAAGGGTTCACGTGAAGGATCGGCAATAACTTTAATTGTTGACTTTGTGAATGTTGTTGAGAATACACGCACCTTGCAACCTAATGACCCAAAAAATCTTTTAGATGATATGGTGGAAATCCTTCATAAATTGGAATATAATGGGTTTGATGTCAATGTAGTATGTGAGCATGTAGTGCAATTGCTATCAATAAAGGACAAGCGGGAAGAACATAAAGCTAAGGCAAAGAAACCTACTGATCAGATCGAGGAAGCGGAAGAAAAAATTAAAGATTTGAATAATCGCATACATTTACTACAAGATTAGCTTACCTTGCTTTGTCAATTAAAGAGGAAAATAATTCAACTGTTGCTCATCTGAAATAAGACAGATAGAGAATGACTATCTCCGTATGACCGCATTATGCATGTTTTTCCTTTTTTGGGAATTCTCAATCATTCATAAATTATTTTTTTCATTATATTGGTTAGTTTCACAATAAAGTCAGTATGTGACACTAACCAATAAGATGAAAGAAATATATTATGAATTATTGAGAGTCCCCTAAAACAAAAATATGCATAATCCCCTCATACGGAGATAGTCCTTCTCTATCTGTCTTATTTCAGATGAGCGACAGTTGAATCTTTCTGCTCTTTAGTTTATAAAACCAAGGCAAGCTCTTCTTGTAGTAAACCTATGCGATTATTCAAATCATTGATTTTTTCTTCCTCTTCCTCAATCTGACTTATAGCTTCCTTTGCCTTAGTTTTAAGTTCATCCTGCTTGTCCTTTATTGATAGCAATTACGCTACACGATAACCTACTACATTGACTTGAAACCCATTATATTCCAATTCATGAAGGATTTCCACCATATCCTCTAAAAATTTTTTTGGGTCATCAGGTTGCAAGATGCATGTCTTCTCAATAACATTGACAAAGCCAACCATTAAATTTATTGTCGAACCTTCACGAGAACCCTCTTTTTCTGAGAACAAGGTTTGAAAGCATGGATTTTGGGGGAGGGCAAATGCCTACATAAACTCAATACTCTTTCAGAGTGGGCTTTTCTTAATAAATGGTAAAATATGATCATTATATTGAGAGGATCGGATAACAATATCTTGAATACAATTTGTAGTGCATTGATTAACTTTCCTCCCTCGTAAGGTGCCTACATTAGCAAAAAGTGTATTACAAAAAACAGCTACACATGTAAGCAAGGCCTTCAATATTACACTAGCTAACTTATTATATCAAAATTCTACCGAGGATCAATATATTGTGATGGTAAGAAAACAAAATATTGACTCAGTTTATTGTACATTGGTCCATAAATAAAAATTGAATGAAAAGTAATAACATTTCGTGTGAAAACGAATTTTAATATGTACACTAGCTTACTTGTAATCAGTGACGAGGCTAGTTGGGGTCATGCAGGGTCCTTTGACCCATTACACTAAAAATTTTATTATTAAATTTTATATATTAAAAGATAAATAATAAGGTTTTGTACTGTAACCCCAATAACTAAAGAGACCAGGTCATCTGTCACTAACCAATTGATCTGGTCATCTGTATTCTACTTTACCGCACAACTGCCCCAACAACACGATAAATCCTACAAGATGATAACATAAGTTACTATCCCCACAAAAATAAATAAGGCATCAGTGTTCACCATTCTCAATATTTATATTCTCTCTACTAGGTTTATTTAAGTTATAATATTTTATACTCATAAATTGTAACGTGTGTTTGCAGGAAAATGTTAAAATTTTCTGACAAAGTTAAAAGGCCATTGATTTTGGAAGGCAATAATGGGTCAAATGGAGAACCAGAATGTAAAATTAGCAAAGCTGGATTAAAAAAAAAGAAAGTTCAAAATGATATGGAGGTAAATTATGAGGATATAGTCCGGGACTCCGAAAATCTATTGAAGAACTTGATTCTCCAATTCGAGATGAGGTGAGAAGACCTTACATTCTTGTTGGACCTTGTCAACCATTAGCATAAAATTTTCCATCGACTATCATTTCAGGAAAAAATAGATGTTTCCAAAAGAGTTGGTTTGAAACATGTCATTGGTTGGAATATAGTGAGTCAAAAGATGCTGCATTTTGTTTTTTATGCAATCTATTTAGAGGAAACAAGGAATGAATAGTATTTGGTGTTGCAGTTTTTATGAAAAAAGGGTTTCGAAATTGGAAGAGGGCATTAAAAAGATTTAAAGACCATGTTGGAGAGTTAAGGAGTGCTGATCGTGACTGCGAAACACAATATTTTGCTTATATAGATCAAAGGCAAAGTATAGTACACAGTGTCTCAGATGCAAAAGGTAGATTGGACGGGCTTACAGAACTCGATTAACAGCAAGTGTCGATGTTGTCCGTTTACTTCTTAGAAGTGGTTAAGCTTTTCGCGGGAATGATGAGTCGGAACATTCATCCTATAATGGTAATTTCTTGGAAATTCTACATTGGTATAGTGAATGGTCTCCTGAAGTACAAAAATGTATGCCTAAAAAATGCTCCAAGAAATAATCAACTCACTTCCTCCGACATTCAGAAAGACATTGTTAGTGCTTGCACATAATAAACTATTAAAGTTATCATCCACGATATTTGAAATTGTGTGTTTTCTATATTGGTAGATGTTGCGTGTGATAGTTCAGTGAATGAACAAATGCCTTTTATTTTACGATATGTGGATATGTTCGGTGAGGTACTCGAATATTTTATTGGAGTGACACATGTTAGTGACACATCTACTATATCTCTGAAACTTGCCGTTGAGAATGTTTTGACAAAACATGGTCTATCAATTTCAAAAGTTAGAGGACAAGGATATGATGGAGCTTTAAATATGAGAGAAGAGCTTAATGGAATGAAGACACTCATTTTGAAGGAAATTCCCAGCGCAGGGTATGTTCATTATTTTTCTCACCAACTTCAACTAGTTGTGGTATCTGTTGCAAAAGAGATTCAATTCATGGGTCAATTTTTTGACTATGTTTCCATGATTGTTAATATGGTTGGTGCTTCTTGTAAGAGAAATGATGCTCTTAGACACAAACAACAGGATCACATTGTTCAAAATTTAGAAAAGTCTGAAAAAACAACTGGAACACGAATGTATCAGGAAATAAGTTTGGCTAGACCGGGTGAAACACGTTGGGGATCATATTATAAAACCATAATTCCTATATTGGCTATGTGGTCTACAGTATTGGAAGTTCTTGGAGATGTAGATAATGATGGTGTTTGTTAGAAATAATGTGGTACAGTTCTTGGCTTGGTTGACAAAATGGAGAGCTACAAATTCATATTTATAGCTCACTTGATGAGAGATATTTTGGGCTTAACCTTAGAGTTATCTTATTTTCTTCAACAGAAAAAACAGAATATTGTATCTTCCATTGGTTTGGTTGACACAACAAAAATACGATTACAAAAAATGAGAGATGATGGCTGAGATAATTTTTTGGAAGCTATTAAATTATTTTGCTTGAAATATAATATGTGCATCATCAATATGGAAGACCGTGTTCCTAGTCGCCTTCGAGCTCAAACTGCCCCAACTTACCACCATTATTTTTATGTTGACATTTTTTGTCAGTTATCATTTCTTTCACTCTTGTATGAGTATTTTTATATATATAGTGACTTATTAATGTGCATATCATGTCTTGATCCTAGAAATTCATTTGATAAATTTATTCAGTCAAGGTTACTTCACCTTGATGAACTATATCCAGACGATTTCTCTTCCTCAGATATGATGCAATTGAACGAGCAACTCAAGGTTTACATAATTGAAATGCGGCGAAAGAAACATTTTCCTAATCTCGATGGTATTGGAGTTCTCGCCAAAAAAATGGTTGAGTTAGATTTTCATCGTGCATTTCATTTGGTGTATCGACTAATGGAGTTGGCTTTGGTTCTACCGGTTGCAACGACTAGTGTTGACAGGACTTTTTTGGCTATGAAAATCATTAAAACCGATTTGCGTAATAAGATTGATGATGATTTTCTTAATGACTGCATGGTCTGCTATATTGAGAAAGAAATATTTCTTCAAGCAGATAATGAAGTTATATTGGATCATTTTGAGAAGATAAAAACCCGTAGAAATTTGTTGCCAGAAAAAAAAATAGTGGCTCTTTTTATGAACATTGTAAAATTTAATTTCTATTAAATACTACTAGAATTTTTTTTAGTTATAATTATATTGTGCCCCCAATTTAATATAATCCTTGCTTCGTCACTGCTTGTAGTATGAGAAGCAGTCTTTATAGCTTTAAACAGTATGGAGAGAGGTCGTGGTGGGACATATTTAAGGGAAACCAAAATGCGGACATTTCTTACTCTTCTAGCGAAGCATCATTTCCATCAAACTCTCTTATTTTTATAGCACCACGGTCTTAATTAGGAGGTAGACGAATAGTTTTAATTTAAATAAAAACTAAACAAAAATGACGGCTTACCAACAAAGAGTTAACAATAAGTTCTATATGAACACTAACTTGTTCAAATCTTGAGTGTTTCAAACCATTTGGAGAGAGGGTCATCATCAAGCAATTTCAATGGTGGTACAAGGAGGGTGGACTTTCATAAATATTTTTCCTAAAGAGCATGCACAATTATTATGAGGTAAAATAGATGCTAGATGACTAGGTAACTAATGATGGTGGTAAGTTTTACCAAATACACTTTTTGTACCTTGAGTTGCACACAGGTCTATATGGGCTTCTTCTTCTTCCTTTTTTTAAACATATATTTTCTTCTTTTTCAACTATACTTTATTCTATAATAAACATCTAATTTTTTTTCTAAAAAAATGTTGGGATTATAATAAAAAATTATATTAATTTTTAAATTTGAGTGAATTAGGCAATTTTTAAAACATAAATTGTGCCATGGCTTATGTGTTGGTAGGTTCAACACATAAGAGCATTGAGAAATAAATAAATATATAACTCAATATCTAAAAAATGTTTAGAGCTTATGTAGGGATTTATATAGAAAATTATATAGACGGTATATATAACTCAATATCTATTTAAGAGCATTGAGAAATAAATAAATATATATGTGTGTGTATATGTATGTGTGTGTATTTATGTGTTACTCTAATTTCTAATTATCATATCATAGATGTCAATACATCAAATTGAACAAAATAAAAATAACAAGTTATGAAACAATGTACAAAGTGAAAATATTATATGTAGATCATGAGCGCGTTAAATTTCACCAATTACAAATAAACAAGTTATGAAATAAAGTTGAAAGTGAAAATTGTACCTGAGATCTTATAGCAGACATGGACAGTGGTGTTGAAATTGGGGTAAATATGCAGGGGAGTTTTGTTTTTAGGGAGGGTGTGTGTTCTGATGGTGAGATCTTTTAGTAGACATGGACAATGGTGTTGAAATTGGGGTAAATGTGCAAGGAAGATTTATTTTTGGGGAGGGTTTGTGTTGGTGAGGGAGAGAGGCGCACTAGAATGACACATGTGATAATGTGTGTTTGTAAACATACCATAGAATTTATATGCAAACATAATCTTTTTCTTTTTCTAAAATAAAAAAGGAACATTATAGGTATTATAATTATTATACAAAAATTAACTATGTATAAAATTCTAATGAATTAAACACATTAACATTGAATAGTATTTTTAAAGAATAAATGAATATACTAAGTTCAATATTACATGAATTTAAGAAAATTTACTTAAAAATGACTAAGATAAAGTTATAGTTAGAAAAATATAACGTTTACTTAAAATAAAAAAAAAATTATAATTAGGTTACCTCGTTTGTTATTTACTTGAGGTAATTATGGAATATTTAATATTTAATATAATTTACAGTATCCATTTTAAGAAGATTTTTTTTATAACATTATATTATATATGTATATATATAAATATTTATATATGTATATATTTAAATATTTATATACGTATATATATTACTTTGATTTATAGCTTTCTAAGTTCTTCCATAATTAGAATAGGGAAAAAACTTGCCTTTCACTCGATTTACTCCAAATATGTCACCTTCGTCTATCACCGGCTTAATCTGCCTTGCTGGCTTGACTTCTATAAAAGAAATAGACTGATTTAGTCATCTCGTGTCTTTATCGCCTCTCAAACCAACTTCACGTAGCTCATATTGTCTACCCATACGCGTATTATTGACTCGTATATTATTTATTTACAAGAAAGACTCGATTAACCATATAATACATATAAGAATATAAGCCACATAATCATTTTTATGTTTAAAATAATTTTTAGAATCAAAATCGACTCGCTGTTCACTTAACTGATCCTTATCTGGCTCGTTTCCTATTTTTCGGGATTGATTGAGCTCGTCTCTGCACGCGATTCGGCTTAAAATCAAATAAATATCAAATTTCAACTAGTTTCTAGAAGAAATTAGATTTTAATATTATTTTTAATGAAAATTATTCATTTTTCTGAGTCAAAGGGCTTTCGTTTCGTTCGAATCAGATAAACGGCCTAATTAATATCAATCAAACACACATAAATCAATTTATCATTCAATATAAATATTTATTACTAATTATTAAACCCTAAAAATATTTTTAAATAATTATTAAATAATTATTTGGGAAAAATCAGAATAAAATAATTTTTCTATAATTTTTGGAATTAAAATGAATTTATTATGATTTATTAAAAATTATTTGATTAATTATCTAAATAATTAATCTTTTTAAATAATTTATAAATAATAAATAAATAATAAATAATTAATAAAATAATTAAATCACATTTTTAGAAAATATTTTAGAATTATTTATAATATAAATCAATTAATTAAATAATTTAATAATTAATTTATAAAATAAATAACTGATTTTTATAATTAATAAAAATAAAAATAAAAATTATTTTCAAGAAACACTTGTCAGAAAAAAAATATCTGACAAAACCGGGTTGACAACCGGGTCAACCGGGTCGATTTCCGCGTCATGAAGAACATGACCGGAAATTACCCAGAATCCGGCCACTGGCCAGCATTCCGGCCAACCAAAATCAGGCCAAAACAACATCGTTTGGTATGGTTTTTGAGTCCAAATCATTCCAAATCACTTCCACAACACACAACCACATCGTTCAATCGTCGGAATCATCCCTAGATATCATTGTCCGATCAAACCGACTTAAAACTCCGGCCAAACATCGAATTTCTTCTTTTGTACATAATCTCAACATTCTATAGTGCAAATCGAATCTAAGAACATATACAATCAAACCCCTAATATTTCAAGAACCAAATATTCACCAAAATCATGAAGGTATAATTTAAAAATTGAACATAAAACCTAATAATCGTAAATCACTATCGAGGAATCGTTTGTTCAATTAAATACCATGAATCGACTGTAAATCACATCAGAAAGCAATATCAATCATCAAAACATCATAATAACCCCATAATCAAAAAGCCCTAATACGAACATAAACCCTAGAAATTGAAAATCAAAAAGAACAAATTAAAACTTGAAATTGATGATAAAAACAGAAAGAACATAAATTGTTTTGGTGCAGTAATCAGTTAGAAATCACGGCTTGAATTCTTGACCCGAAATTGTTCTTCCCGACCCGATTTGCAGAGAATTTTGTGATTTTTTTTTCTGATTTTTAATTAATTAATTAAAAAAATTAGGCTATTTATAGTAGTAAAATTAATACTCTTAATTAAAATTTAATTTATAAATATTTTTTATATATAATATATATGCCAAAATTTCGCAAAAATTGCGAATAATGCAAAAATACAAAGAAATGGTATAAATGAAAGTCCTTAAATTTTATAAAAATAAAAATGTGATTTTTGTGGGGTTGT
Source organism: Apium graveolens (assembly GCF_009905375.1). Lineage (NCBI taxonomy): Eukaryota > Viridiplantae > Streptophyta > Magnoliopsida > Apiales > Apiaceae > Apium > Apium graveolens. The sequence goes on from NW_027417105.1 coordinate 57,740, forward strand.
TAACACCCAATGGGGCCCGAAAAAGTCATTTTTCGCAAAATGAAGAAATTTGTAAAATACCTAAATGTTCAGAATAACGCGATGGTACAAGCCGTTTGATGAAAAATAAAGCCCATTATTTTATTTGAATTATCAGCTATAAAATCATGATTCCGGTTTGATGACCTAAAAAATATTTTAGATGATATGGTGGAAATCCTTCATAAATTGAAATATAATGGGTTTGATGTCAATGTAGTACGTGAGCATGTAGTGCAATTGCTATCAATAAAGGACAAGCGGGAAGAGCAAAAAGCTAATGCAAAGAAACCTACAGATCAGATCGAGGAAGAGGAAGAAAAAATTTAAAATTTGAATAATCGCATACGTTTACTACAAGATTAGCTTGCCTTTGTTGGGTTCCGAAGGCATAAAACGCAGCGGATAAATGTAAATAAAACAAAAATTTCGAAACCCAAAAACAGGATCCATGTATAATTATGGGCAGATTATGGAGATAACGAATCATACCTTTCAAGAGATTAACTTTCACGAACTCAACGGAGATCCTAGCTATCACGCTTTGTGTCCACCTATCGGAGAAACACCTCTATGGTATCCACACGAGCACCTTCAAGAACGTCTCACGAACTTGACTACGGAATGGATGTACTAGCCTCCTTCTTGACGATCTGAATTGCCTCTGCTTCTCTTTTCTGCTAGGGTTTTCTTAAAAAACGCACAAGCCTCTTTAACCTCTCATTATCTATTTATAATGACTGATTAAAAAGGCCCATAATAGCAAAGCCCAACCCTAGTAGGTATTGGATTAAATAATAAAAACGAATTTCTATTATTTAATTAATAACTAAGTCATACTTAATTATTATGGGCAAAAACATTCCTTTTAATTCAAATTTATATTATCTCAATTAAGTCTTACTTAATTATAATAAAATTCAAATAATCATCAATTAATTTAAATCCATAATTTAAATTAACTATTCCATTAAGTGCTCTATTTGTGCGACCCTATAGGCTATTATTTAATTGGCAATAATTTTATTCTCTAATAAAATTATAAACAATGAGCGGTATCTAGTAATACATCATTGTTACCCAATTAAACAATAATTAAATCGTGATTAGATAAAACCTTTCGTGATTAATGTTTTTCGTGTAATATAATCCCTTTAACCATACATATTATAGATTAAACTCGAGGCATGTATTTAGTCATCCTCTTCAACATTTAATCCGGGTTTACTTGATCCATGAGTAGATTATCGAGACAAATCATTATTTGAGCATGGCCATGCTTTTATAATCTCACTCAATCAAAAGGCCAATAATATCTCTCCTAATTATAGGAGGGTTAAATCCTTTATCTATCATTCATATTTCTCATACGACTCATGATATACCCGATGTCCACTTTTATCATCACCCGATCAAAAGTAACTTTTAATGTAGTCAAAGTATATTAATCCTCGTATAGAAATATAATGATTTCAAGTCAAAGGATCGTTACACCATTATCACTGTGAGTCTTTCTTATGACTTTATTAAACATGAAGAATCTCACTGTGGGTCTGTCCAATACCATGTACTCTCACATGTACCTATGTATTGACTTTAGTATCCCCATACTTATAACCAATGAGATGTGGTTATCTTGTCAAACAACATACTAGTCTATCTATGTATTATTATTGTCCTATATAATAATACTCGACTAGGGACCTTTAAGAATATGATATATTATATAATCTCAAGTTCAAGTCATGTACTTAAACTATACAATTTGTATCATGATTCTAAGGACATTTATTATGCTAACAAAATATCGCAGTAATTAAGGTCATAATAAATACATTTATTGAATGATCAACTGACATAAAGATAAAAGAATAATGTATTGCCTCTAGGGCACCTACACTAACAATCTCCCACTTGCACTAGAGCCAATCACCCATATATCTAATACCCATGGAACTAGTGTGACCATCGTGCTTCTGCTGCGACAAGCCTTTGGTCAGTGGGTCTGTAATGTTATCATTTGTGTGCACTTTACATATGTGTATATCACCCCTTTCATTAATCTCTCGAATAAGGTGAAATCTCCTGAGTATATGTTTAGCCCGGGAGTGTGATCTAGGTTCTTTAGCCTGTGCAATGGCTCCATTATTATCGCAGTATAGATCAATGGGATCTGCGATCGATGGAACCACTCCCAAACCAGAAATGAACTTTCGAATCCAAACGGCCTCCTTAGCTGCTTCACAAGCTGCAATGTACTCAGCCTCCATTGTAGAATCAGCTACTGTTTCTTGCTTTGAACTCTTCCAGCTTACAGCACCTCCGTTTAGACAAAACACAAAACCAGACTGTGATACAGTATCATCTCTGTCTATTTAGAAACTTGCATCAGTGTAACCTTTTACAACGAGTTTCTCTTCTCCTCCATACACCAAGAATGAATCTTTAGTTCTTTTCAGGTACTTAAGAATATTCTTAACTGCCGTCCAGTGACCTTCACCCGGATTAGACTGGTATCTGCTCGTCATGCTCAAAGCATACGAGACATCTGGGCGAGTACATACCATTGCATACATGATAGATCCAATTGCTGAAGCATATGGAACTTTATTCATGTGGTCCTTCTCATCCAATGATTTCGGACACTGGTCCTTAGAGATCGTTATCCCTTGAGACACGGGGACATATCCCCTTTTTGCATTTTGCATTCCAAAACGATGCAAAACCTTATCAATGTATGTGCTCTGACTTAGACCGATCATCCTTCTAGATCTTTCTCTATAGATCCTCATTCCTAGAATGTAGGATGCCTCTCCTAAGTCTTTAATGGAGAAATTGCTCCCTAACCAAGTCTTAACAGCCTTTAGAGAAGGTATGTCATTCCCCATTAGTAGTATATCATCAACATATAGTACTATGAATGCCACATAGCTCCCACTAACCTTCTTGTAAACACACGGTTCATCTTCATTTTGAACAAAGCCATACTCTGTGACTATTTCATCAAAACGGATATTCCATCTCCTAGAGGATTGCTTCAATCCATAAATGGATCGACGCAATTTACATACCTTGCCAGCATTCCTTGGATCGACAAAACCCTCAGGTTGTGTCATGTACACATTCTCTTCAAGGCTTCCATTAAGGAAGGCTGTTTTGACATCCATTTGCCAGATTTCATAATCATGGAATGCTGCAATGGCAAGTAAAATCCTTATAGACTTGACCATAGCCACTGGTGAGAAAGTTTCATCATAGTCAATACCATGAATTTGTTTGAAACCTTTTGCAACCAGCCCTAGCTTTATAGGTCTGAACATTTCCATCCATGCCCTTTTTCTTCTTAAAAACCCATTTGCACCCTATAGGTTTTACCCCTTCAGGTGGATCAACCAAAGTCCATACTTGGTTTTCGTACATGGAATCTATCTCAGATTTCATGGCTTCAAGCCATCTCTTAGAGTCTGGACTGTTCATAGCATCTTGGTATGTGAGAGGCTCATCTTCATCTATGAGCATCAAATCACCACACTGAATCATGAGAAATCCATATCTCTCTGGCTCATGGCGAAATCTACCAGATCTACGAACAACCTGTGTTTGTTGAGCATTATCATTATTCTGCTCTTGTTCCACTTCAGGTTCAATGCTATTTTGCGGTTCTCGATCTTCATCGAGATCTATAGTTCTCCCACTGTTTCTTTTGGAAACAAAATCTCTTTCCATGAAGACAGCATCTCGAGCAATAAACACTTTCTGCTCAGAAGGACTATAAAAATAATACGCCTTTGTTTCATTAGGGTATCCTACAAAAATGCACTCTTCGGATTTAGGTCCAAGCTTGTCAGATTATTGACGTTTCACAAACGCCTTACATCCCCAAACTTTCATAAAGTTCATGCCTGACCGTTTCTCTTTCCATATCTCATATGGAGTCTTTTGAACCTTCTTAGTAGGAACACGGTTAAGTATGAAAGCCGCTGTTTCTAGAGCGTAACCCCAGAAACTAATTGGAAGATCTGCATGACTCATCATCGATCGCACCATGTCTAACAAGGTGCGATTTCTCCTCTCTGAAACTCTATTCCATTGAGGTGTTCCTGGCGGAGTGAGTTGTGATACAATACCACACTCTTTCAAATACTCTCTCAATTCGGTGCTTAAGTATTCACCCCAACGATCGGATCGTAAGATCTTAATACTTGCATCTCCGCCAATTTGCTTCTCTACTTCAACCTTGTATTCTTTAAATTTTTCAAAAGAATCGGATTTGTTCTTCATAAGATATACATATCCATATCTACTGAAATCATCAGTAAATGTTATGAAGTAGTAGTAGCCTCCTCTAGCCATTAAACGCATTAGGCCACATACATCACTATGTATTAGCTCCAGACGTTTAGTGGCCCTTTGACCCTTACCAGTGAAAGGGGCTTTAGTCATCTTACCAAGCAAACAAGATTCGCATTCTTCGTATGATTCAAAATCAAACTTATCCAAGTATCCATCCTTATGTAATTTGGATATGCGTTTCTCATTTATGTGGCCTAGACGACAATGCCAGAGGTATGTTTGATTTGAGTCATTCATTTTAAGTCGTTTATTTTCTATATTACAGACAGGGTTATCTAAATCAAGAACATATAAACCATTAAATAAACGCGCAACACCATAGGTTAAATCATTCAAAGCAAAAGAGCAACTGTTGTTCTTTATTGTAAATGAAAAACCTTTCTTGTCCAAACAAGAAACAGAAATAATGTTTCTGCGAATCGCAGGCACGTAAAAACAGTCTTCTAGTTCTAAAACAAGCCCAGAGGGCATAGATAAATAATAAGTCCCTACAGCTAAAGCAACAACTTTTGCTCCATTGCCTACTCTTAGGTCCACTTCTCCCTTAGCCAAAGTTCTACTTCTCTGCAGGCCCTGCACATTTATACAAATGTGAGAAGCACATCCAGTATCAAATACCCAAGATGTAGAAATAGACAAATTGACTTCTATAACATAAATACCTGATCCAGAAATCTGAACTGCTTTCTTTTTCTTTAGATCCTCCAAGTAAATTGGACAGTTTCTCTTCCAGTGACCATCTTTCTTACAGTAGTGACATTCACCCTTGGCCACACCACCTTTAGGCTTTAAAGCCTGTTTGGGACCTGACTTTGGCTTGGGTGCTAGAATCAGATCCAATCTTCTTCTTACCCTTCCATTTGCCCTTCCCTTTGGCCTTACCTTTATTTCACACCATCAGTATGGGAGCAGGTTCAGCTGTCTTCATGTTGGTCTCATATGTTCTCAACATATGCAACAATTCAGTAGGTGTTTTGTCAAATTCATTCATATTGTAGTTCACAACAAACTGAGTGAATTTGTTGTTCAAAGAATTCATGATTAGGTCAATACCAGTTTCCGGACCAATCGGGAAACCCAAAGTTTCAAGGTACTCAATGTAACCAATCATCTTCAGAACATGTGGGCCAACTGGTTCACTCGCCCCTTATTTGCAATTAAAAAGTGACTTACTCATGTTGAACCTTTCTTGACGAGTTTGGCTTGCAAACATGCTTTGTAAGTGCTCATTGATAGTATATGCATCAATATGCACATGCTATCTTTGAAGCTCAGCACTCATAGTTGCCAACATAAGACATGCAACATCATTTACATCATTCTCATCCCTTGTGCGTGTTGCTCGTTGATCAGCAGTAGCACCCTCTGGAAGGGGGGCCTGGAGGAGGAATATCAATGACATGAAGCTTGCGCTCCTACCTGAGGACAATCCTCAAATTTCTCTGCCAGTCTAGGAAGTTGTTTCCTCCTGTCAGCTTGTCCTTCTCAAGGACTGAACGTACGGATAGTGTGTTTGTGTTGTTTGCCATTACTCAGTATCTACAATAATAAAAGCGCAAAATAAACATTAGATTGTCTGAGTTAAAATTTTATGTTCATATGATTATGATATATTCGTAATATATCTCCCACTATTTTTTTTATCAAATTAATAGCCCTAACTATTAATTCGGAAAGTATATCCCATAAATCTTTCTAGTGAGCCAAGATCCATATTTCCTCATGTTCTAAGTCAACCACTGGTATCCTTAAAACATGATTATTTAGGTAGACAACAGTTGTCAATTATATCATATATAATTCTTGGATAATTTGGTGAACAACAATTGATCTTATCTATCTAATAGATTTTTAACCAAACTCTATGCTTCTAAGTTCATAATAGTTGAATATAACCGTTTATATTCACCTTATTATGATGACTCAGTTAAGTTAGACCCAATGATACAACGTCCGAATATAACCGTTTATATTCGTTGCATTTCACCATGATATATAGGAGTCCCCTGCCACTGACAGCCCTTCCCCTTATCGATCTAGGATTTAATGAGTGTTCATTCATTGGAAAGCATCTGATTAAAACTTAATATTTTTACTTAGGGATTTTTAATTTAGAATGATCATGATCCCATCATAAAGAGATTCCCAATTTTTCCTTTAATAAAATACTTCAAATCAATACTCGTCAATGGTTTGATTTCCAGGTAGTGGAGGAGTCACATCGGTCTCGCTTAAAACCCACAGCCTTACAAGTTCTATGAACCCGTTGTTGACAAAATTGCCCCATGTCAGAAATAAAGAAAATTCGTATTTTATTCCGTGTTTCATAAACACGAGAATCTCATCATCGTTTGTTAATTTTAAATCTTGAGTCATTACAGATTTTATCTTGTTTAAAGGCATGGCATGGGTGATGTATCTAATACATACATGCATCATTAATCTAATTAAAACATGCATTTTCTACTCTACACATACTATTTATACATCATATGAAAAGTACGTAAAGTAAACGTGCAATAGTTATGGCCCAATCCTATGTGATCTTTTCAGGCTAATGAAAAGATCAAGGTCAATCTATGGTGTAAAAATAACTATTACATATGTCTTCTCTATTGCTTCCATTATCTCCTTGGCCTCCATAGGATGCCTCCTCTTTCCCTTGTCCTTCTTGGATGTTACATTAAGAATTATATTAATGAACTTACAAAAGAACTCGAGTGACATTCGAGATAAAACAACTACAAATAGAAAACGACATGCAAGTCGTATTTATTACAAACCAAAAGAATAAACCATTACAACTAAGGTCTTAAGGCCATAACTATGCACCATGCTCAAGTAACCATTAAAGAACATGATAGATCATATAAAGATGACATACTATTTATCACTTATCATGATCCAATCAAGAATAATAAATAAGTAAAGCATATGTCATAAGCACAAATTAAAAACGAAACCCTAAGCACGCGGATCGACCTAAGCATATGGCGGAAATTTTTGCAAAATCAAGTATCAGAATACTAGAAAAACATGTATCAGAATACTATTCCAGAAGCATGTATCAGAATACTATTCCAGAAGCATGTATCAGTATACACACGATCCATATCCCAGTTACCAAAAACGTGTATCAGTATACATATTTTAAGAGATCGCATACATATGAGTTATGGCAGATCTTAAACATACTAGTATCATCATATAGATCATTAACAGATTCATCATATCATTCATATAACATAACTGTTATCATGGCAGACTCATATAACATAACTGTTATCATGGCAGACTCATCACACATGCATACTTGTAAAAATACAGTAAACACGTAACCAAATCAGCCCCTTATACACGTAGCTCTGATGCCATTGATGTACTAGCCTCCTTCTTGACGATCTGAATTGCCTCTGCCTCTCTTTTCTGCTAGGGTTTTCTTAAAAAACGCACAAGCCTCTTTAACCTCTCATTATCTATTTATAATGACTGATTAAAAAGGCCCATAATAGCAAAGCCCAACCCTAGTAGGTATTGGATTAAATAATAAAAACGAATTTCTATTATTTAATTAATAACTAAGTCATACTTAATTATTATGGGCAAAAACATTCCTTTTAATTCGAATTTATATTATCTCAATTAAGTCTTACTTAATTATAATAAAATTCAAATAATCATCAATTAATTTAAATCCATAATTTAAATTAACTATTCCATTAAGTGCTCTATTTGTGCGACCCTATAGGCTATTATTTAATTGGCAATAATTTTATTCTCTAATAAAATTATAAACAATGAGCGGTATCTAGTAATACATCATTGTTACCCAATTAAACAATAATTAAATCGTGATTAGATAAAACCTTTCGTGATTAATGTTTTTCGTGTAATATAATCCCTTTAACCATACATATTATAGATTAAACTCGAGGCATGTATTTAGTCATCCTCTTCAACATTTAATCCGGGTTTACTTGATCCATGAGTAGATTATCGAGACAAATCATTATTTGAGCATGGCCATGCTTTTATAATCTCACTCAATCAAGAGGCCAATAATATCTCTCCTAATTATAGGAGGGTTAAATCCTTTATCTATCATTCATATTTCTCATACGACTCATGATATACCCGATGTCCACTTTTATCATCACCCGATCAAAAGTAACTTTTAATGTAGTCAAAGTATATTAATCCTCGTATAGAAATATAATGATTTCAAGTCAAAGGATCGTTACACCATTATCACTGTGAGTCTTTCTTATGACTTTATTAAACATGAAGAATCTCACTGTGGGTCTGTCCAGTACCATGTACTCTCACATGTACCTATGTATTGACTTTAGTATCCCCATACTTATAACCAATGAGATGTGGTTATCTTGTCAAACAACATACTAGTCTATCTATGTATTATTATTGTCCTATATAATAATACTCGACTAGGGACCTTTAAGAATATGATATATTATATAATCTCAAGTTCAAGTCATGTACTTAAACTATACAATTTGTATCATGATTCTAAGGACATTTATTATGCTAACAAAATATCGCAGTAATTAAGGTCATAATAAATACATTTATTGAATGATCAACTGACATAAAGATAAAAGAATAATGTATTGCCTCTAGGGCACCTACACTAACAGCTTTGGCTTTGTCAATTAAAGAGCACAAAAATTCAACTTTTGCTCATCTGAAATAAGACAGATAGAGAATTACTATCTCCGTATGACCAGATTATGCATATTTTTCCTTTTTGGGAATTCTCAATCATTCATAACTTATTTCTTCCATCTTATTGGTTAGTGTCACAATAAAGTCAGTATGGGACACTGACCAATAAGATGAAAGAAATAGGTTATGAATAATTGAGAGTCCCCAAACAGAAAAACATGCATAATCCACTCATACGGAGATAGTCCTTCTCTATCTGTCTTATTTCAGATGAGCGACATTTAAACCTAAGTGATTATCTAAATCATTGATTTTTTCTTTCTTTTCCTCGATCTGATCTATAGCTTCCTTTGACTTAGCTCTAAGTTCATCTCGCATCTCCTTTATTGATAGTAATTGCACTACATGATCACCTACTACATTGACATGAAACCCATTATATTCCAATTCATGAAGGATTTCCACCGTATCCTCTAAAATGTTTTTTGGGTCATCAGGTTGTAAAATGCATGTTTTTTGAACAACATTGACAAAGTCAACCATTAAAGTTATCGTCGAACCTTCACGAGAACCCCCTTTTTCTAAGATTAAGGTTTGAAATCGTGGATTTTGGGGAAACATGTCAAATGCCTGCATCAATACTCTTTCAGAGTGGGCTTTTCTTAATAAATGTTAAAATATGATCATTATATTGAGATGATCGGATAACAATATCTTGACGAAAATATGTAGTGCATTGATTAACTTTCCTCCCTTGTGAGGTGCCTGCATCAACAAAAAGTGTATTACAAAAAACTTCTACACATGTGTGCAAGGCCTTCAATATGATACTAGCTAACTTATTATATCAAAATTCGATGAAATACATTGTGATGGTGAGAAAACAAAATCTTGACTACAACTTATTGTACATTGGTCCACAAATAAAAATTGAATAAATAAGTAATAACATTTTATGTGAAAACGGTTTTTAATATGTACAGTAGCTTACTTGTAGTATGAGCAGCAGTCTTCATAGTTTTAAACCGTATGGAGAGAGGTCATCGTCTGACATATTTTAGGGAAACCAAAATGCAGACATTTCTTATTCTTTCAGTAAAGTATCATTTTCATCAAACTCTCTTATTTTTCAGCACTAGGGTCTTCATTATGAGGTACACAAATAGTTATTAATTTAAATAAAAGCTAAACAGAAATGACCACTTACCAACAAAAAGAGTTAACAATAAGTTCTATATGAACACAAACTTACTTGTTAAAATAAGGGTCTTGAGTGTTTCAAACCATTTGGAGAGAGGGTCATGATCGAGCAATTTCAATGGTGGTACAAGGAGGGTGGACTTTTCCCCTTCTTTCATAGAGATTTTTCCTAGACAACATGCAAAATTATTATGAGGTAATGATTTCAAATCCAGAGGTTAATCGTACTCTGTCAACTTTACATAGTAGCTAATGATGGTGGTAAGTTTTACTACATACATATTTTGTACCTTGAGTTGCAGACAGAGGGTGTATAGGGTTCTTGATGGATTTCTTCTTCTTCCTTTTTTGAACACACATTTTCTTCGTTTCAACTAGACTTTATTCTACAATAAACGTCTAAATTTTTTTCTAAAAAATTGTTGGGATTATAATAAAAAATTATATTAATTTCGAAATTTGAGTGAATTAGGTACTTTTTAAAACACAAATTGTGCCATGACCTATGTGTTGGTATGTTCGACATTTAATTTATAACTAAAAAATGTATAGAGCTTATACTCGAATTTTAAATAGAAAATTATATAGATGGTATGTATAACTCAATATCTATTTAAAAATATTGAGAAATAAATAAATAAATATATATATATATATATATATGTATATATATGTGTGTGTATTTATGTGTTACTCTAATTTCTAATTATCATATCATAGATTTCAATACATAAAATTGAACAAATTAAAATATAACAAGTTATGAAATAATGTACAAAGTGAAAATAGTATATGTAGATCATGAGGTTTTTGAATTTCACCAATTAAAAATAAACAAGTTATGAAATAAAGTAGAAAGTGAAATTGTATCATTTAGAAGACATGGATAATGGTGTGGAAATTGGGGTAAATGTGCCGGGGACTTTTGTTTTTGGGGAAAGTGTGTCGATGAGGGAGAGAGGTGGACGAGAATGACACATCTGTCAATGTGTGTTTATAAACATACCACAAAATTTATATGCGTAAAAAATCTTATTCATTTTATAAAATAGAAAAGGAACATTATACTAATTATAATTATTATATAAAAATTAACTATGTATAAAATTCTAATGGATTAAATAGGGTAAAATTGAATAATATTTTTAAAGAAAAAAATTAATATAGTAAATTGTTGTAGAATGAAGTCTCAGTTGAAAAAGATGAAAATGTGTGTTTAAAAAAAGGAAAGAAGAACCCATCAAGAACCCCACGTATAGACCTTCCATCTACAACTCAAGGAACACAAAGTGTATGTGGTAAAACTTAACACCATCATTAGCTACCTCGTCGTCTAGCATTTATTTTACCTCATAACAATTTTGTATGTTGTTTAGGAAAAATCTTTATGAAAGAAGAGGAAAAGTCCACCATTGCTAGCTGATGAAACTCTCTCCAAATGGTTTGATACACTCAAAACCGCTGTTTTAACAAGTAAGTTAGTATTCATATAGAACAGTTTGTTAACTATTTGTTGGACAGTGGTCATTTCTGTTTAATTTTTATTTAAATTGATAGCTATTTGTTTACCTTGTAATTAAGACCCTGGTGCTGAAAAAATGAGAGAGTTGGATGAAAGTGATGCTTTGCACATTTCGGTTTCCCTTAAATATGTCTGATGATGAACCTCTCTCCATGTGGTTTAAACCTATGAAGAGTGCTGCTCATACTACAAGTAACTAGTGTATATATTAAAAATTGTTTTCAAACTAAATGTGATTACTTTTTATTATATTTTTATTTGTGGACCAATGTACATTATATTATAGTGAATTTTTATTTTATGACCATTGCAATGTATTTATCCTCATTAGACTTTTGATATAATAAGTTAGCTAGTGGCATAATGAAGGCCTTTCTCACATAACAGTTTTTTGTGACACTGGCTAACTTATTATATTAAAATTCTACGGAGGATCAATACATTGTGATGGTGAGAAAACAAAATCTTGACTACAATTATTGTACATTGGTCCATAAATAAAAATTGAATAAAAATAAATTATATTTCATGTGAAAACTGATTTTGATATGTACACTAGCTTATTGTAGTATGAGCCACAGTCTTTATAGCTTTAAACCATATGGAGACAGGTGGTCGTCTAACATATTTTATGGAAACCAAAATGTGGACATTTCTTATTCTTTAGCAAAGCATTATTTCCATTAAACTCTCTTTCTTATTTTGAGCACCATGGTCTTAATTAGGAGGTAAACAAATAGTTATTAATTTAAATAAAAACTAAACAAAAATGACCACTTACCAACAAAGAGTTAACAATAAGTTCTATATGAACACTAACTTGTTAAAACTGTAGTCTTGAGTATTTCAAATCATTTGGAGAGAGGGTCATAATCGAACAATTTCAATGGTGGTACAAGGAGATGGGACTTTTCCCCTTCTTTCATAAAGATTTTTCCTAAAGAGCATGCAAAATTATTATGAGGTAAAATAGATGCTAGATGACTAGGTAGCTAATGATGGTGGTAAGTTTTACCACATACACATTTTATACCTTGAGTTGCAGACGAGGGCATATACGGGGTTCTTGATGGAGTTCTTCTTCTTCCTTTTTTTTAGCACACATATTCTTCTTTTTCAACTAGACTTTATTCTAGAAAATGCGTATATTTCTTATTCTTTGAGCAAAGCATAATTTCTATCAAGCAACCATGGTCTTAATTAGGAGGTACAAATAAAATTAATTTAAATAAAAACTAAACAAAAATGACCACTTAGCAACAAAGAGTTAATAATATGTTCTATATGGACACTAACTTACTTGTTAAAATCATGAGTGTTTCAAACCATTTGGAGAGAGGGTCATCATGGACCAATTTCAATGGTGGTACAATGAGGGTGGACTTTTCCACTTTTTTCATAAAGATTTTTCCTAAACAGTATGCACAATTATTATCAGGTAAAATAGATGCTAGATGACTAGGTAGGTAATGATGGTGGTAAGTTTTACCATATACACTTTTTGTACCTTGGTTTACAGACGGGGTCTATATGGGGTTCTTCTTCTTCCTTTTTTTAAACATACATTTTCTTCTTTTACAAATTGTGCCATGACCTATGTGTCCGTATGTTCAACATCTAATTTTATATCAAAAAAATATAAAGAGCTTATACTGGGATTTTAAATAGAAAATTATATAGATGGTATATATAACTCAATATCTATTTAACAACATTGAAATATATATATATGTGTGTATATATGTGTGTATTTATGTGTTACTCTAATTTCTAATTATCATATCATAGATGTCAATACATAAAATTGAACAAATTAAAATATAACAAGTTATAAAATAATGTACAAAGTGAAAATATTATATGTACATCATGAGCATTGTTAAATATTTCTAATTAAAAATGAACAAGTTATGAAATAAAGTTGAAAGTGAAAATTGTACCTCAGATCTTATAGCAGAGATGGACAATGGTGTTGGAATTGGGGTGAATGTGCAGAGATCTTATAGCACACATGGACAATGGTGTTGAAATTAGAGTGAATGTGCAGGAGAGTTTTGTTTTTAGGGAGTATGTGTTTGAGGATGAGATCTTTTAGCAGACATGAACAATAGTGTTGAAATTGGGGTAAATGTGTAAGAGAGTTTTGTTTTTGGGAGGGTGTGTGTTCATGAAGGAAAGAGGCGGAAGAGAATGACACATGTGACAAGACAATGTGTGTTTGTAAACATACCACAAATTTATATGCAAACATAATCTTATTCTTTTTCCAAAATAAAAAAAGAACATTATACTTATTATAATTATTATAAGAAAATTAACTATGTATTAAATTCTAATAAATTAAATAGGTTAAAATTGAATAGTATTTATAAAGAAAAAAGAATATACTAAGTTCAATATTACATTAATTTAAATAAATTTACTTAAAAATGACTAAGATGAAAGTATATTTTGAATATTATAATGTTTACTTAAAAAATATATATAATTTGGTTACCTCATTTGTTATTTATTCAAGGCAATTATGGAATATTTAATATAATTTACAGTATCCATTTTAAGAAGAATTTTTTTATAAAATTATATTATATATGTGTATATATATATTTATATATGTATATATATTACATTGAATTGTAGCATTCTAAGTTCTTCCACAATTTTCATGTCTTGTTGTTTAGATATTATGTTTTTCTAGGTTTATCTTTTTTGTGCTCTTCCAATTATTTTTGATTTATTCATATTATTCTATCTCATATACTTTGAATGTTATATTTAGTTTTTTAGTATATATATATATTTATATATATTATTTATAAATATATTTATATATATAATATCTATAGAGGGTCGTTCAAATAGAAAGAACCTTAAAATTTAATCTAGAAACTAAGGTAATTAACTAATGACCCACCACTTTAAAACCTGACCCACCACTTTAAAACCTGACCCACTTCCAACCTCACGTACGCACAAGCGGTTTCCGTATCACCTTCTTTACTCTCCATTACAACTAATCAACCACCATCTTCAATCTACCACCCACCACCATCTCCCATCTATCTCCACCCGCCATCATTACATGCCACTAAATTTTTAGATTTCTATAATCACCTACCTTCAATCATTATTTATATTATATAAAGCAATAGCTTGTATAACAGAAAATGATGAAGATGATCAAAGTTGAAAATAGAGGACAAGAGTGTTGGTATTTGGGGTCTATTGAACAATTACTGTGAAATACGAGGAAATTATATATTAACAAAATATAAAATTATTGAATAATCACTGATAACAACAATAGCAAATATGGTATGCAAATTGATTGCTGGGAGATGGAGAAACATATAGTGAAGTCATATTTTAAAAAAAGGTTTGTCGATTAATGGAAAAAAACAAATTAAAAATAGATAGAAAATTATTTATAAATAGATATACGAGAGGGAGTAATAGTTGGAATTTGAGGGAGGAGAGAGAAGGGGTTGTATAAAATTTGTGAGGTAGAAATTCAATTCAAGCTATAAAATTAGTGGTTGTCAATGGTTTATAGTTTTTAGAATAAGGTTTGTTTCTATTTGACCATTTCCCTTTACTCGTATATATATATATATTATATTTTGTATAATTAAAATAATCTTTGCATATGTATGTATTAAATTCTTTAAATTAATAAAAATTTCAAAACTATAGATGTAAAATATTCAAATAATTTATATAATGTAAATTATAATTTATCATGGATATAATATTTTTAAAAACTAATAAATTCTTGATAAATTATAAAAGTATAATGAAAAGGAAAAATAATGAAATAAAATAGTACTTTGACATTCTATGGTTGAAAACTAGATGACTTCATCTACAACATGTTTATATTGCACAAAAGATGTGGATTGTTAAATAACAACCAATTCATATGACACAATTTAGTTTCTTAGTTACCCGATTAAATTCTTTACCATTTAATGGTCCTTGGTAAACTAGTAAACTAGTAATTCTAACTAGTGTATTACACTATCTATTTTATGCAAGCAGTAGTGTAAGCAAGCTTGTTGGAGGTTACTTTGACTTGTTAGTCAACTAATTATATGACCTTTTGTTTTTACTAAAATTCATGGGTTAAAATCTAAGTCTATACAATTTAGCATCTAAAAATTTAAAGCAAGAATGTATACAACAAGAAAAATAAAAGTAATCGACTAAAGTAATCGATGACCCCCAAAACCCGGTAAAAACCCAACGATAATAATTCCACTATAATATTTTATATTAATTACAAGAGATGGATGTCTTAATAAATAAGTACAAAGTGTATATATGGCTTGGTATTTTCACCTTCATGGAATGATAGGGATGGAGAGTTTCTTATTATAATGGATATTTTATGTGTTTTGTGTTGCTCCCTCCCTTGTATATGACTCTTCTATTCATATATATCCATGCAACAGCCTTTTCTTGGTGTTGTAGGTCTTGGGACCACTTGTACAGACTTGTGCTATTGAATAGGTAATGTAATAAACTGTCTACCTATTTTTAAGGTCGTTGTTTGACTTAGTTTTGGTGTCATGTTCCATTCGTCCAAAGGGTCAGTACTTGTCATAAATCTTTAGGTCAACACAAAATCTTCTAGTTAGCATCTATCTGTCATTTCATGTAAAATTTCAGCACTAACAATTGACCCTAATTTCATTGGGAGTGATCAACATGCAATAAAATTATCACAATTGAAATGTATAAACATGTTTCATGACCCTTGGGGTGGGTATATTCAACATCTAGTTTCTTTATCTAAAATATTGTTGAGATTATAATAAATGATTAATAGAAATTTTAAAACTCTAATGAAATAGGCAAAGTAAAAAAAATTATGTTATGACATATTGTAATTTTAAAAAAATTCATGGCGTCAGCGGTAGGTATACTTAACATCTGGTTTTTTATCTAAAATTATTTTGGGATAACAATAAAAAAATTATGTTAAATTCGAAATTCGAATGAATTAGGTAGTTTTTACAAAACAAATTGTGACATGACCTATATGTGTCCGTATGTTCAACATGTAATTTCATATCTAAAAAGATCTTATATTGGGATTTTAAATAAAAAATTATATAGATTCCTCTGTTATTTGAGATTGTAAATATAACTCAATATATATTTAACAGTATTGAGAAAATAAATAAATATATTTATATGTATACCTATATGTATATGTATGTCTGTGTATTTATGGGTTACTCTAATTTGTAATTATCATATCATAGATGTCAATACATAAAATTGAACAAATTAAAATATAATAAATTATGAAACAATTTACAAAGTGAAAATAGTATCAATAGATGATGAGTGTCGTTAAATTCCATAAATTAAAAATAAACAAGTTATAAAATAAAGTAGAAAGTGAAAACTGTACCTGAGATCTTTTAGTAGATTGTACCTGTGGCTTCAAGCTCTAAAGACCTTAAACAAGGTTTTTAAACATATTGCAATTATATATATATGTACATACTAAATATTTAGTTATCAATCATTTCAATATTTTCATCCTCCAAAAACATAATATGCCATTATTTGATAATAGCATATTATGTAGTTATATCTCTTTTATTCTCCATAGTATTTTTTCATGACATGAGCTATATAGATTGAACATAAGTGATTTTTTTATCAATAAAAATACAAGTTTTTAAATATAAGCATTTGTTAAAAAAGTGCTATGTTTTGAATAGATTATTATAAGTAATATGTGATATAAATAAACATGGAATTAAAAGGATATACGGTTTGTATAATAAACTCTGTCACATCTTATTATATTCTACCTAAAATATTATTATTACATGTAGAACAAATTTCCAATTTATAATAGAATTAAAATGCCATGTTAATAAACATTAATAGACTTTTTATATTTACTAAAACATTATTCATGTGTTGTAACTGACACCAAATTTAGTAACATCATATTCTGTGATTAGCTAAGCATATGGGATTTGATACTAAAATAACCTTAAAAAGTTTATGTTAGGGTTAGATTATATACTAATCATAAAATCTAAATTATCTCCTCTAACATTCAAAAACCTAAAATAAATATAGATAAAAAAGAAATTTTTTATTTTTTCAATCGAGTTAATTTGTTGACAGCATGTGATGTTAAAGTTTTTGTACATATAAGTTTTTTTTATGCCTAGCAATTTTACTCACAATATTTTTAGTACATAATAAATTGGTTAGGAAATGATGTGGAGAGGGATCTTGGACATGTAAAATGTTTAAAAATGATTTGAACAGTAAATTTTAATCAAAAATGACTTAATGATATTTAAAAAAAAACAACACATTTAACCAAAAACATAGGCATGGGAAAAATGCATACACTAGTAATTGCTCTAGTAATTGTTGACCTGATGCCCATGGCTCTTTATTGACATTTTGTTGCTCTCTATTCAAATTATTGTGATTCCTTTCACCTCGTACAAATGACTAAAGGTGAGAAAGTTTCACCACAAGGATACTTTGGCGGAGAATTTTTAGTGTTTATTTCCCTTAAAATATAAAAATGTGTGATGATGGACCTTACTTGATGTGGCTTGAAGTTCTAAAAAGGCTAAACAAAGTATTTTAGACATATTGTAATTATAAATATAAGCACATACTAAAGATAAAGATATAGTTACCCATCATTTCAATGTTTTCATCCTCCAAAAACATAATAGGTCTTGACTAAACTATTGTCAAATAAAATCATGGCTCACATTGAAAAGGACAACATGGATTATATAATCGAATATCAACGTTTGAAAATTGGCAAATTCATTATTGAAGAAATTTCTCTAGTGGTACATTCTCATTAGACCCAATCAGGATTACTGGCTCATCATCTAAACAAAAAAACAAAACAAATTATATTAAATCATTTTTACCCATTTATCTTTAACTAAATTAAAATAACACATTAAATTAAAATTAATTTTTAATTTAACAAATTTTAAGTTTCTCCCTAAAAATTAAAAATTTAGATAATAATGCATACAATGATAAGGAATGTGTAGTTGAGTCAAGTATATTTTGGTTAGACCCAACAATGGCTTAAAAATCCAGTCCATTATGAGCATTGACAACCTTGTGGATTTGATCATTCAAACAATCATTCACCCAATGCAATTGATTGTATGAAGGCAGTTATAGATTATCTAAATTAAAGCGATTAGTAAAATAGTTATAATAATTTTAAATTTACCTTTTTAACTAAACTTATTTCAAATTTGTTATTAAGAAAATGAATTACACAAAAAATGTGCATACCAAAATGAGGGAATTACACAGTATTTGGATTTCGAATAGGGTCATGAGCATATAGGTTGTACATTTTCATTAGGCCCAATGAGGATTACTGGCTCATCGGCTAAACAAAAAAATAAAAAAATTATATTAAATCATTTTATCCCATTTATCTTTAACTAAATTAAAACAACACATTAAATTAAAATTAATTTTTTAATTAAACAAATTTAAATTTCTCACAAAAATATAAAAACTTAAATAATAACGCATACAATGATGAGGAATGTGTAGTGGATTATCCTTGGGATCAGGTTCAAGTATATATTGGTTAGGGCGAGCATTGGCTTGAGAATCCCATCCATTATTAGCATGGGCAACATTGTGGATTTGATCATTCAAAAAATCATTCACCTAATTAAATTGATTGTATGAAGGAAGTTATAGATTATCTAAATTAAAGCAAACACAATTAGTAAAATAGTTATACTAATTTTAAATTTACTTTTTTAACTAAACTTATTTCAAATTTGTCTCAAAAAAAATTACACAAAAAAATTGTGCATAACAAAATGAGGGACTTGCACTCTGGAGTTGGGAGCATAAACTTTATTCACCTTAATGAGTGGTACATGCTCGTTAGGACCAATGAGGATTACTAGTTTATCAGCTAAACAAGTAAACAAAATAAATTATATTAAATCATATTTCCCCATGTATCTTTAGCTAAATTAAAACAACAAATTAAATTAAAATTAATTTTTTATTTAAACTAATTTTAAATTTCTGAAAAAAATAAATTATAGTGCATACAATGAGAAGAATATGTAGTTGATTAGCTTCAGGTCCAAGTACATTTTGGTTATGCCCATCATTGGCTTGAAAATCATATATTAGATATGCAATATTATGGATTTGATCATTCAAAAAATTATTCATCCAATCAAAATGAGGTTATGAAGGCAATTGTAGATTATTGTTATACCCAAAATTTGGCATTGGATTGACTCGGGTCAAACGCGGGCTAATTACTAAAATTGATATATCTTAACATCTGTAGGGTTGGATCATCGAAAATCATTTTAAAAATTAATCTTGTCAACTGGGAACGAGTCTCGTTGTTGGGAGGGTTACATTAACTGGATTTTTCTAAACCTGACATGCAAGATGAATTTCAAATTTTTTAATAATTTTTTCATATGACTAAAATTGATATATCTTAACATCCGTACGGTTAGATCGTCAAAAAATTATTTTAAAAATTAATCTTGTCAACCAGAAACGAGTCTCGTTGTCGGGAGGTGTACATTAACTGGATTTTTCTAATCCTCACATACAAAATGAATATCAAATTTTTTAATAATTTTTTCATTTGACTAAAATTGATATATCTTAACATCCGTACAGTTGGATCGTCAAAAAAATAATTTTAAAAATTAATCTTGTCAACCGGGAACGAGTCTCGTTGTTGGGAGGGGTACATTAACTGGATTTTTCTAAACCTGACATGCAAGATGAATTTCAAATTTTTTAATAATTTTTTTATATGACTAAAATTGATATATCTTAACATCCGTACGGTTAGATTGCCAAAAAAATATTTTAAAAATTAATCTTGTCAACCGGAAACGAGTCTCGTTGTCGGGAGGTGTACATTAACTGGATTGTTCTAATCCTCACATACAAAATGAATATCAAATTTTTTAATAATTTTTTTATATGACTAAAATTGATATATCTTAACATCCGTACGGGTGGATCGTCGAAAAAATCATATTAAAAATTAATCTTGTCAATCGGGAACGAGTCTCGTTGTCGGGAAGGGTACATTAACTGGATTTTTCTAAACCTGACATGCAAGATGAATTTCAAATTTTTTTATAATTTTTTCATACGACTAAAATTGATATATCTTAACATCCGTACAGTTGGATTGTCGAAAAAATAATTTTAAAAATTAATCTTGTCAATAGGGAACGAGTCTCGTTGTCGGGAGGGGTACATTTACTGGAATTTTCTAAATTTGACTTGCAAGATGAATTTCAAATTTTTTAATTATTTTTTCATATGACTAAAATTGATATATCTTAACATCCGTACGGTTGGTTCGTCGAAATAATCACTTTAAAAATTAATCTTGTCAACCGGAAACGAGTCTCGTTGTCGGGAGGGGTACATTAACTAGATTTTTCTAAACCTGACATGCAAGATGAATTTCAAATTTTTTAATATTTTTTTCATATGACTAAAATTGATATATCTTAACATCCGTACGGTTGGTTCGTCGAAATAATCATTTTAAAAATTAATCTTGTCAACCGGAAATGAGTCTGGTTGTCGGGAGGGGTACATTAACTAGATTTTTCTAAACCTGACATGCATGATAAATTTTAAATTTTTTAATATTTTTTTCATATGACTAAAATTGATATATCTTAACATCCGTACGGTTGGATCGTCAAAAAATCTTTGTAAAAATTAATCTTGTCAATCGGGAACGAGTCTCGTTGTTGGGATGGGTACATTAACTGGATTTTTCTAATCCTGACATGCAAGATGAATTTTAAATTTTTTAATAATTTTTTCATATGACTAAAATTGATATATCTTAATATCCGTATGGTTGGATCGTCAAAAAAATCATTTTAAAAATTAATCTTGTCAACCGGAAACGAGTCTCATTATTGGGAGAGGTACATTAACTGGATTTTTCTAATCCTGACATGCAAGATGAATATCAAATTTTTTAATAAATTTTTCATATGACTAAAATTGATATATCTTAACATCCGTACGGTTGGATCGTCGAAAAAATCATTTTAAAAATTAATCTTGTCAATCGGGAACGAGTCTCGTTGTTGGGAGGGGTACATTAACTAGATTTTTCTAATCCTGACATGCAAGATGAATTTTAATTTTTTAATATTTTTTTCATATGACTAAAATTGATATATCTTAACATCCGTAGGGTTGGATCATCGAAAATTATTTTAAAAATTAATCTTGTCAACTGGGAACGAGTCTCGTTGCTCGGGAGGGTTA
Organism: Apium graveolens; assembly: GCF_009905375.1. NCBI lineage: Eukaryota > Viridiplantae > Streptophyta > Magnoliopsida > Apiales > Apiaceae > Apium > Apium graveolens. Next base: position 79,848 of record NW_027417105.1, read on the forward strand.
CATTAACTGGATTTTTCTAAACCTGATATGCAAGATGAATTTCAAATTTTTTAATAATTTTTTCATATGACTAAAATTGATATATCTTAACATGCGTACAGTTAGATCGTCAAAAAATTATTTTAAAAATTAATCTTGTCAACCAGAAACGAGTCTCGTTGTCGGGAGGTGCACATTAACTGGATTTTTCTAATCCTCACATACAAAATGAATATTAAATTTTTTAATAATTTTTTCATTTGATTAAAATTGATATATCTTAACATCCGTAAAGTTGGATCGTCGAAAAAATAATTTTAAAAATTAATCTTATCAACCGGGAAAGAGTCTCGTTGTCCGGAGGGGTACATTAACCGAATTTTTCTAAACCTGACATGCAAGATGAATTTCAAATTTTTTAATAATTTTTTCATATGACTAAAATTGATATATCTTAACATCCGTACGGTTAGATCGCCAAAAAATTATTTTAAAAATTAATTTTGTCAACCGGAAACGAGTCTCGTTGTCGGGAGGTGTACATTAACTGGATTTTTCTAATCCTCACATACAAAATGAATATCAAATTTTTTAATAATTTTTTCATATGACTAAAATTGATATATCTTAACATCCGTACGGGTCGATCGTTGAAAAAATCATATTAAAATTTAATCTTGTCAATCGGGAACGAGTCCCGTTGTCGGGAAGGGTACATTAACTGGATTTTTCTAAACTTGACATGCAAGATGAATTTCAAATTTTTTAGTAATTTTTTCATATGACTAAAATTGATATATCTTAACATCCGTACAGTTGGATCGTCGAAAAAATAATTTTAAAAATTAATCTTGTCAATAGGGAACGAGTCTCGTTGTCGGGAGGGGTACATTAACTGGAATTTTCTAAACTTGACATGCAAGATGAAATTCAAATTTTTTAATAATTTTTTCATATGACTAAAATTGATATATCTTAACATCCGTACGGTTGGTTTGTTGAAAAAATCATTTTAAAAATTAATCTTGTCAACCGGAAATGAGTCTCGTTGTCGGGAGGGGTACATTAACTAGATTTTTCTAAACCTGACATGCAAGATGAATTTCAAATTTTTTAATATTTTTTTCATATGACTAAAATTGATATATCTTAACATCCGTACGGTTGGATCGTCAAAAAATCTTTTTAAAAATTAATCTTGTCAATCGGGAACGAGTCTCGTTGTCGGGATGGGTACATTAACTGGATTTTTCTAATCCTGACATGCAAGATGAATTTCAAATTTTTTAATAATTTTTTCATATGACTAAAATTGATATATCTTAACATCTGTATGGTTGGATCGTCAAAAAAATCATTTTAAAAATTAATCTTGTCAACTGGAAATGAGTCTCGTTGTCGGGAGGGTACATTAACTGGATTTTTCTAATCCTAACATGCAAGATGAATATCAAATTTTTTAATAATTTTTTCATATGACTAAAATTGATATATCTTAACATCCGTACGGTTGGATCGTCGAAAAAATCATTTTAAAATTTAATCTTATCAACCAGGAACGAGTCTCGTTGTTGGGAGGGGTACATTAATTAGATTTTTCTAATCCTGACATGCAAGATGAATTTCAAATTTTTTAATATTTTTTTATATGACTAAAATTGATATATCTTAACATCCGTAGGGTTGGATCATCGAAAATCATTTTAAAAATTAATCTTGTCAACTGGGAACGAGTCTCGTTGTTGGGAGGGGTACATTAACTGGATTTTTCTAATCCTAACATGTAAGATGAATTTCAAATTTTTTAATAATTTTTTCATATGACTAAAATCGATAAATCTTAACATCCATACGGTTGGATCATCGAAAAAATCATTTAAAAATTTGACATATTAACCGAGATTCTCATTTTATACAGTAATACTTTTACAATGGTTTCCTTTAAACACCATTGTGTAAAGATAAACTAAGACAACGCTTTTTTTATTATAAACCATTGTGTAAGCATATTAGATTTTTTCAACGATCTACAATTCTGTGCAATCAATTTTATCTAATAATCTTTTGAATCAAAAATGCCCAAATTTCAACTAAGAACATTCAAACTCTATAAACCCTAATTTTTGAATTCGAGAGTTAAACTCAATTTTTTATATGTTATTGAACTCCAAATTAATCGTATAATATACCAAAATGATCAGGAAGAAAAGATCTACATGATTCTAGCATCAAATCACACAAACAACATCAAGAACAAAAATTCATATTTTAATTATCAAATAATTTGAATTAAAATAAATAAATAAGAAAAACACCTTGATTTCTGCACTAAAATGGTTGATTGATTCAGAAAGTACTTTTCGAGAGCTTCGATTTGATATATGGCATGCCTGAATCGGAGTTCGATAACCCCTTCGTTCGAGGGTTTGATTTTCAAGAACGTAACGAATAATTACGGTTTTCTCTGTATTTTATCGGTTTTAACTGATTCATTATGATTATACGAATAAAATAAAATTAGAAAAGGGCTATTTATATTTATGGAATATTGGTTCGTGTTGGATCGTATTGGATCGATAAATTAGTTACTTAGCCGCTAAGTAACTGCAAAAATGATCCGATTTGATACCTTATTGGATAATTATCCGAACCGGGTTTTTTATAAAACACTTTATACAAAAATAATATAATATTATCCCATCTTTTGAGAATATGGGTTTTATTGATTTATCGAAATGATTATTATATCGAAAATCTCGCGCCGGGACGTGTACGGGTCAAATCGTAATCCAGATCGAAAAAGTTAAAACACGGAAAATATCCGAAATTACAAGATTAGGTTAGGAAGGAGTTTTCGAAAGAGTTTCGGGTTGTAAAAATGTAAAAACGGTCGAAGTTGGACAATTCCCGGCTTTATAAAACATTTTTGTAATTATCCAGAAAATAATTAATAAATTCATAAGTCACTATAAAATCATATAACACTCCAAAAATTACAAAAAAAATACCTAACTATTTATATTTTATTCTGGACAAATCAAATTAACATACTCACATTTTATCATATACAAACATCCAAATATTATTATCAATCATCAGACAATTCAACAAAAATTCACATTATAATCACAAAATAAGCATTTATTGATAAAGATAATTATACGTTATGTCCCGGATGTTACAATGAGCGTCGTTAAATTTCACCAATTAAAAATAAACAAGTTATGAAATAAGGTAGAAAGACAAATTGTATCTTTTAGAAGACATGGATAATGGTTTTGAAATTGGGGTAAATGTGTAGGGGAGTTTTGTTTTTGGGGAAAGTGTGTGTCGGTGAGGGAGAGAGGTGGACGAGAATGATACATGTGACAATGTGTATTTGTAAACATACCACAAAATTTATATGCATACATACTCTTATTCATTTTCTAAAATAAAAATGGAACATTATACTGATTATGAATGTTTTATAAAAATTAACTATGTATAAAATTCTAATGAATTAAATAGGTTAAAATTTAATAATATTTTTTTTTAAAATTAATATACTAAATTATTGTCGAATGAAGTCTCAGTTCAAAATGAAGAAAATGTGTGTTTAAAAAAAGGAAGAAGAAAAACCCATTAAAAACCCCACATACACCCCTTCCATCTACAACTCAAGCTACCTCGTCATCTAGCATTGGTAGATGATGAACCTCTCTCCAAATGGTTTGAAACACCCAAATCCGCTGTTTTAACAAGTAAGTTAGTAATCATATAGAACTGTTTGTTAACTATTTGTTGGTCAGTGGTTATTTCTGTTTATTTTTTATTTAAATTAATAGCTATTTGTTTACCTTCTAATTAAGACGCTGGTGATGAAAAAATGAAAGAGTTTGATGGAAATGATATTTTTCTCAAAGAATAAGAAATGTCCACATTTCGGTTTCCCTCAAATATGTCTCATGCTGAACCTCTTTCCATGTGGTTAAAAGCTATGAAGACTACTGCTCATACTACAAGTAAACTAGTGTATATATTAAAATTTGTTTTCACACAAAATGTTATTACTTTTTATTATATTTTTATTTGTGGACCAATGTACAATAAATTGTTGTGAAGTTTTGTTTTATGACCATCGCAATGTATTGATCCTTCGTAGACTTTTGATATAATAAGTTAGGGTATAGCTCATTCCTGGCCTGTTCACCCCCAGAATCCACACTTTCAAACCTTTTTCTCGGAAAAAGGGGTTCACGTGAAGGATCAGCAATAACTTTAATGGTTGCATTTGTCAATGTTGTTGAGAAGACATACACCTTGCAACCTGATGACCTAAAAAATATTTTAGATGATATGGTGGAAATCCTTCATAAATTGAAATATAATGGCTTTGATGTCAATGTAGTACGTGAGCATGTAGTGCAATTGCTATCAATAAAGGACAAGCGGGAAGAGCAAAAAGCTAATGCAAAGAAACCTACAGATCAGATCGAGGAAGAGGAAGAAAAAATTTAAAATTTGAATAATCGCATACGTTTACTACAAGATTAGCTTGCCTTTGTTGGGTTCCGAAGGCATAAAACGCAGCGGATAAACGTAAATAAAACAAAAATTTCGAAACCCAAAAACAGGATCCATGTATAATTATGGGCAGATTATGGAGATAACGAATCATACCTTTCAAGAGATTAACTTTCACGAACTCAACGGAGATCCTAGCTATCACGCTTTGTGTCTACCTCTCGGAGAAACACCTCTATGGTATCCACACGAGCACCTTCAAGAACGTCTCACGAACTTGACTACGGAATGGATGTACTAGCCTCCTTCTTGACGATCTGAATTGCCTCTGCCTCTCTTTTCTGCTAGGGTTTTCTTAAAAAACGCACAAGCCTCTTTAACCTCTCATTATCTATTTATAATGACTGATTAAAAAGGCCCATAATAGCAAAGCCCAACCCTAGTAGGTATTGGATTAAATAATAAAAATGAATTTCTATTATTTAATTAATAACTAAGTCATACTTAATTATTATGGGAAAAAACATTCCTTTTAATTCGAATTTATATTATCTCAATTAAGTCTTACTTAATTATAATAAAATTCAAATAATCATCAATTAATTTAAATCTATAATTTAAATTAACTATTCCATTAAGTGCTCTATTTGTGCGACCCTATAGGCTATTATTTAATTGGCAATAATTTTATTCTCTAATAAAATTATAAACAATGAGCGGTATCTAGTAATACATCATTGTTACCCAATTAAACAATAATTAAATCGTGATTAGATAAAACCTTTCGTGATTAATGTTTTTCGTGTAATATAATCCCTTTAACCATACATATTATAGAGTAAACTCGAGGCATGTATTTAGTCATCCTCTTCAACATTTAATCCGGGTTTACTTGATCCATGAGTAGATTATCGAGACAAATCATTATTTGAGCATGGCCATGCTTTTATAATCTCACTCAATCAAAAGGCCAATAATATCTCTCCTAATTATAGGAGGGTTAAATCCTTTATCTATCATTCATATTTCTCATACGACTCATGATATACCCGATGTCCACTTTTATCATCACCCGATCAAAAGTAACTTTAAATGTAGTCAAAGTATATTAATCCTCGTATAGAAATATAATGATTTCAAGTCAAAGGATTGTTACACCATTATCACTGTGAGTCTTTCTTATGACTTTATTAAACATGAAAAATCTCACTGTGGGTCTGTCCAGTACCATGTACTCTCACATGTACCTATGTATTGACTTTAGTATCCCCATACTTATAACCAATGAGATGTGGTTATCTTGTCAAACAACATACTAGTCTATCTATGTATTATTATTGTCCTATATAATAATACTCGACTAGGGACCTTTAAGAATATGATATATTATATAATCTCAAGTTCAAGTCATGTACTTAAACTATACAATTTGTATCATGATTCTAAGGACATTTATTATGCTAACAAAATATCGCAGTAATTAAGGTCATAATAAATACATTTATTGAATGATCAACTGACATAAAGATAAAAGAATAATGTATTGCCTCTAGGGCACCTACACTAACAATCTCCCACTTGCACTAGAGCCAATCACCCATATATCTAATACCAATGGAACTAGTGTGACCATCGTGTTTCTGCTGCGACAAGCCTTTGGTCAGTGGGTCTGCAATGTTATCATTTGTGTGCACTTTACATATGTGTATATCACCCCTTTCATTAATCTCTCGAATAAGGTGAAATCTCCTGATTATATATTTATCCCGGGAGTGTGATCTAGGTTCTTTAGCCTGTGCAATGGCTCCATTATTATCACAGTATAGATCAAAGGGATCTGCGATCGATGGAACCACTCCCAAATCAGAAATGAACTTTCGAATCCAAACGGCCTCCTTAGCTGCTTCACAAGCTGCAATGTACTCAGCCTCCATTGTAGAATCAGCTACTGTTTCTTGCTTTGAACTCTTCCAGCTTACAGCACCTCCGTTTAGACAAAACACAAAACCAGACTGTGATACAGTATCATCTCTGTCTGTTTGGAAACTTGCATCGGTGTAACCTTTTACAACGAGTTTCTCTTCTCCTCCATACACCAAGAATGAATCTTTAGTTCTTTTCAGGTACTTAAGAATATTCTTAACTGCCGTCCAGTGACCTTCACCCGGATTAGACTGGTATCTGCTCGTCATGCTCAAAGCATACGAGACATATGGGCGAGTACATACCATTGCATACATGATAGATCCAATTGCTGAAGCATATGGAACTTTATTCATGTGGTCCTTCTCATCCAATGATTTCGGACACTGGTCCTTAGAGATCGTTATCCCTTGAGACACGGGGACATATCCCCTTTTTGCATTTTGCATTCTAAAACGATGCAAAACCTTATCAATGTCTGTGCTCTGACTTAGACCGATCATCCTTCTAGATCTTTCTCTATAGATCCTCATTCCTAGAATGTAGGATGCCTCTCCTAAGTCTTTAATGGAGAAATTGCTCCCTAACCAAGTCTTAACAGCCTTTAGAGAAGGTATGTCATTCCCCATTAGTAGTATATCATCAACATATAGTAATATGAATGCCATATAGCTCCCACTAACCTTCTTGTAAACACACGGTTCATCTTCGTTTTGAACAAAGCCATACTCTGTGACTATTTCATCAAAACGGATATTCCATCTCCTAGAGGATTGCTTCAATCCATAAATGGATCGACGCAATTTACATACCTTGCCAGCATTCCTTGGATCGACAAAACCCTCAGGTTGTGTCATGTACACATCCTCTTCAAGGCTTCCATTAAGGAAGGCTGTTTTGACATCCATTTGCCAGATTTCATAATCATGGAATGCTGCAATGGCAAGTAAAATCCTTATGAGACTTGACCATAGCCACTGGTGAGAAAGTTTCATCATAGTCAATACCATGAATTTGTTTGAAACCTTTTGCAACCAGCCTAGCTTTATAGGTCTGAACATTTCCATCCATGCCCTTTTTCTTCTTAAAAACCCATTTACACCCTATGGGTTTTACCCCTTCAGGTGGATCAACCAAAGTCCATACTTGGTTTTCGTACACGGAATCTATCTTAGATTTCATGGCTTCAAGCCATCTCTTAGAGTCTGTACTGTTCATAGCATCTTGGTATGTGAGAGGCTCATCTTCATCTATGAGCATCAAATCACCACACTGAATCATGAGAAATCCATATCTCTCTGGCTCATGGCGAAATCTACCAGATCTACGAACAACCTGTGTTTCTTGAGCATTATCATTATTCTGCTCTTGTTCCACTTTAGGTTCAATGCTATTTTGCGGTTCTCGATCTTCATCGAGATCTATAGTTCTCCCACTGTTTCTTTTGGAAACAAAATCTCTTTCCATGAAGACATCATCTCGAGCAATAAACACTTTCTGCTCAGAAGGACTATAAAAATAATACGCCTTTGTTTCATTAGGGTATCCTTACAAAAATGCACTCTTCGGATTTAGGTCCAAGCTTGTCAGATTCTTGACGTTTCACAAATGCCTTACATCCCCAAACTTTCATAAAGTTCATGCCTGACCGTTTCTCTTTCCATATCTCATATGGAGTCTTTTGAACCTTCTTAGTAGGAACACGGTTAAGTGTGAAAGCCGCTGTTTCTAGAGCGTAACCCCAGAAACTAATTGGAAGATCTGCATGACTCATCATCGATCGCACCATGTCCAACAAGGTGCGATTTCTCCTCTCTGAAACTCCATTCCATTGAGGTGTTCCTGGCGGAGTGAGTTGTGATACAATACCACACTTTTTCAAATACTCTCTAAATTCAGGTGCTTAAGTATTCACCCCCACGATCGGATCGTAAGATCTTAATACTTGCATCTCCGCCAATTTGCTTCTCTACTTCAACCTTGTATTCTTTAAATTTTTCAAAAGAATCGGATTTGTTCTTCATAAGATATACATATCCATATCTACTGAAATCATCAGTAAATGTTATGAAGTAGTAGTAGCCTCCTCTAGCCATTACACGCATTGGGCCACATACATCACTATGTATTAGCTCCAGACGTTTAGTGGCCCTTTGACCCTTACCAGTGAAAGGGGCTTTAGTCATCTTACCAAGCAAACAAGATTCGCATTCTTCGTATGATTCAAAATCAAACTTATCCAAGTATCCATCCTTATGTAATTTGGATATGCGTTTCTCATTTATGTGGCCTAGACGACAATGCCAGAGGTATATTTGATTTGAGTCATTCATTTTAAGTCATTTGTTTTCTATATTATAGACAGGGTTATCTAAATCAAGAACATATAAACCATTAAATAAACGCGCAACACCATAGGTTAAATCATTCAAAGCAAAAGAGCAACTGTTGTTCTTTATTGTAAATGAAAAACCTTTCTTGTCCAAACAAGAAACAGAAATAATGTTTTTGCGAATCGCAGGCACGTAAAAACAGTCTTCTAGTTCTAAAACAAGCCTAGAGGGCATAGATAAATAATAAGTCCCTACAGCTAAAGCAGCAACTTTTGCTCCATTGCCTACTCTTAGGTCCACTTCTCCCTTAGCCAAAGTTCTACTTCTCTGCAGGCCCTGCACATTTATACAAATGTGAGAAGCACATCCAGTATCAAATACCCAAGATGTAGAAATAGACAAATTGACTTCTATAACATAAATACCTGATCCAGAAATCTGAACTGCTTTCTTTTTCTTTAGATCCTCCAAGTAAATTGGACAGTTTCTCTTCCAGTGACCATCTTTCTTACAGTAGTGACATTCACCCTTGGCCACACCACCTTTAGGGTTTAAAGCCTGTTTGGGACCTGACTTTGGCTTGGGTGTAGAATCAGATCCAATCTTCTTCTTACCCTTCCATTTTCCCTTCCCTTTGGCCTTACCTTTATTTCCCACCATCAGTATGGGAGCAGGTTCAGCTGTCTTCATGTTGGTCTCATATGTTCTCAACATATGCAACAATTCAGTAGGTGTTTTGTCAAATTCATTCATATTGTGTTCACAACAAACTGAGTGAATTTGTTGTTCAAAGAATTCATGATTAGGTCAATACCAGTTTCCGGACCAATCGGGAAACCCAAAGTTTCAAGGTACTCAATGTAACCAATCATCTTCAGAACATGTGGGCCAACTGGTTCACTCGCCCCTTGTTTGCAATTAAAAAGTGACTTACTCATGTTGAACCTTTCTTGACGAGTTTGGCTTACAAACATGCTTTGCAAGTGCTCATTGATAGTATATGCATCCATATGCACATGCTGTCTTTGAAGCTCAGCACTCATAGTTGCCAACATAAGACATGCAACATCATTTGCATCATTCTCATCCCTTGTGCGTGCTGCTCGTTCATCAGCAGTAGCACCCTCAGGAAGGGGGCCTGGAGGAGGAATATCAATGACATGAAGCTTGCGCTCCTGCCTGAGGACAATCCTCAAATTTCTCTGCCAGTCTAGGAAGTTGTTTCCTCCTGTCAGCTTGTCCTTCTCAAGGACTGAACGTACGGATAGTGTGTTTGTGTTGTTTGCCATTACTCAGTATCTACAATAATAAAAGCGCAAAATAAACATTAGATTGTCTGAGTTAAAATTTTATGTTCATATGATTATGATATATTCGTAATATATCTCCCACTATTTTTTTTATCAAATTAATAGCCCTAACTATTAATTCGGAAAGTATATCCCATAAATCTTTCTAGTGAGCTAAGATCCATATTTCCTCATGTTCTAAGTCAACCACTGGTATCCTTAAAACATGATTATTTAGGTAGACAACAGTTGTCAATTATATCATATATAATTCTTGGATAATTTGGTGAACAACAATTGATCTTATCTATCTAATAGATTTTTAACCAAACTCTATGCTTCTAAGTTCATAATAGTTGAATATAACCGTTTATATTCACCTTATTATGATGACTCAGTTAAGTTAGACCCAATGATACAACGTCCGAATATAACCGTTTATATTCGTCGCATTTCACCATGATATATAGGAGTCCCCTGCCACTGACAGCCCTTCCCCTTATCGATCTAGGATTTAATGAGTGTTCATTCATTGGAAAGCATTTGATTAAAACTTAATATTTTTACTTAGGGATTTTTAATTTAGAACGATCATGATCCCATCATAAAGAGATTCCCAATTTTTCCTTTAATAAAATACTTCAAATCAATACTCGTCAATGGTTTGATTTCCAGGTAGTGGAGGAGTCACATCGGTCTCGCTTAAAACCCACAGCCTTACAAGTTCTATGAACCCGTTGTTGACAAAATTGCCCCATATCAGAAATAAAGAAAATTCGTATTTTATTCCGTGTTTCATAAACACGAGAATCTCATCATCGTTTGTTAATTTTAAATCTTGAGTCGTTACAGATTTTATCTTGTTTAAAGGCATGGCATGGGTGATGTATCTAATACATACATGCATCATTAATCTAATTAAAACATGCATTTTCTACTCTACACATACTATTTATACATCATATGAAAAGTACGTAAAGTAAACGTGCAATAGTTATGGCCCAATCCTATGTGATCTTTTCAGGCTAATGAAAAGATCAAGGTCAATCTATGGTGTAAAAATAACTATTACATATGTCTTCTCTATTGCTTCCATTATCTCCTTGGCCTCCATAGGATGCCTCCTCTTTCCCTTGTCCTTCTTGGATGTTACATTAAGAATTATATTAATGAACTTACAAAAGAACTCGAGTGACATTCGAGATAAAACAACTACAAATAGAAAACGACATGCAAGTCGTATTTATTACAAACCAAAAGAATAAACCATTACAACTAAGGTCTTAAGGCCATAACTATGCACCATGCTCAAGTAACCATTAAAGAACATGATAGATCATATAAAGATGACATACTATTTATCACTTATCATGATCCAATCAAGAATAATAAATAAGTAAAGCATATGTCATAAGCACAAATTAAAAACGAAACCCTAAGCACGCGGATCGACCTAAGCATATGGCGGAAATTTTTGCAAAATCAAGTATCAGAATACTAGAAAAACATGTATCAGAATACTATTCCAGAAGCATGTATCAGTATACACATGATCCATATCCCAGTTACCAAAAACGTGTATCAGTATACATATTTTTAGAGATCGCATACATATGAGTTATGGCAGATCTTAAACATACTAGTATCATCATATAGATCATTAACAGATTCATCATATCATTCATATAACATAACTGTTATCATGGCAGACTCATATAACATAACTGTTATCATGGCAGACTCATCACACATGCATACTTGTAAAAATACAGTAAACACGTAACCAAATCAGCCCCTTATACACGTAGCTCTGATGCCATTGATGTACTAGCCTCCTTCTTGACGATCTGAATTGCCTCTACCTCTCTTTTCTGCTAGGGTTTTCTTAAAAAACGCACAAGCCTCTTTAACCTCTCATTATCTATTTATAATGACTGATTAAAAAGGCCCATAATAGCAAAGCCCAACCCTAGTGGGTATTGGATTAAATAATAAAAACGAATTTCTATTATTTAATTAATAACTAAGTCATACTTAATTATTATGGGCAAAAACATTCCTTTTAATTCAAATTTATATTATCTCAATTAAGTCTTACTTAATTATAATAAAATTCAAATAATCATCAATTAATTTAAATCCATAATTTAAATTAACTATTCCATTAAGTGCTCTATTTGTGCGACCCTATAGGCTATTATTTAATTGGCAATAATTTTATTCTCTAATAAAATTATAAACAATGAGCGGTATCTAGTAATACATCATTGTTACCCAATTAAACAATAATTAAATCGTGATTAGATAAAACCTTTCGTGATTAATGTTTTTCGTGTAATATAATCCCTTTAACCATACATATTATAGATTAAACTCGAGGCATGTATTTAGTCATCCTCTTCAACATTTAATCCGGGTTTACTTGATCCATGAGTAGATTATCGAGACAAATCATTATTTGAGCATGGCCATGCTTTTATAATCTCACTCAATCAAGAGGCCAATAATATCCCTCCTAATTATAGGAGGGTTAAATCCTTTATCTATCATTCATATTTCTCATACGACTCATGATATACCCGATGTCCACTTTTATCATCACCCGATCAAAAGTAACTTTTAATGTAGTCAAAGTATATTAATCCTCGTATAGAAATATAATGATTTCAAGTCAAAGGATCGTTACACCATTATCACTGTGAGTCTTTCTTATGACTTTATTAAACATGAAGAATCTCACTGTGGGTCTGTCCAGTACCATGTACTCTCACATGTACCTATGTATTGACTTTAGTATCCCCATACTTATAACCAATGAGATGTGGCTTATCTTGTCAAACAACATACTAGTCTATCTATGTATTATTATTGTCCTATATAATAATACTCGACTAGGGACCTTTAAGAATATGATATATTATATAATCTCAAGTTCAAGTCATGTACTTAAACTATATAATTTGTATCATGATTCTAAGGACATTTATTATGCTAACAAAATATCGCAGTAATTAAGGTCATAATAAATACATTTATTGAACGATCAACTGACATAAAGATAAAAGAATAATGTATTGCCTCTAGGGCACCTACACTAACAGCTTTGGCTTTGTCAATTAAAGAGCACAAAAATTCAACTTTTGCTCATCTGAAATAAGACAGATAGAGAATTACTATCTCCGTATGACCAGATTATGCATATTTTTCCTTTTTTGGGAATTCTCAATCATTCATAACTTATTTCTTCCATCTTATTGGTTAGTGTCACAATAAAGTCAGTATGGGACACTGACCAATAAGATGAAAGAAATAGGTTATGAATAATTGAGAGTCCCCAAACAGAAAAACATGCATAATCCACTCATACGAAGATAGTCCTTCTCTATCTGTCTTATTTCAGATGAGCGACATTTAAACCTAAGTGATTATCTAAATCATTGATTTTTTCTTTCTTTTCCTCGATCTGATCTGTAGCTTCCTTTGACTTAGCTCTAAGTTCATCCCGCATCTCCTTTATTGATAGCAATTGCACTACATGATCACCTACTACATTGACATGAAACCCATTATATTCCAATTCATGAAGGATTTCCACCGTATCCTCTAAAATGTTTTTTGGGTCATCAGGTTGTAAGATGCATGTTTTTTGAACAACATTGACAAAGTCAACCATTAAAGTTATCGTCGAACCTTCACGAGAACCCCCTTTTTCTAAGAACAAGGTTTGAAATCGTGGATTTTGGGGAAACATGTCAAATGCCTGCATCAATACTCTTCCAGAGTGGGCTTTTCTTAATAAAGAAAATGTTAAAATATGATCATTATATTGAGATGATCGGATAACAATATCTTGACGAAAATATGTAGTGCATTGATTAACTTTCCTCCCTTGTGAGGTGCCTGCATCAACAAAAAGTGTATTACAAAAAACTTCTACACATGTGTGCAAGGCCTTTAATATGATACTAGCTAACTTATTATATCAAAATTCGATGAAATACATTGTGATGGTGAGAAAACAAAATCTTGACTACAACTTATTGTACATTGGTCCACAAATAAAAATTGAATAAATAAGTAATAACATTTTATGTGAAAACGGTTTTTAATATGTACAGTAGCTTACTTGTAGTATGAGCAGCAGTCTTCATAGCTTTAAACCGTATGGAGAGAGGTCATCGTCTGACATATTTTAGGGAAACCAAAATGCAGACATTTCTTATTCTTTCAGTAAAGCATCATTTTCATCAAACTCTCTTATTTTTCAGCACTAGGGTACTTCATTATGAGGTACACAAATAGTTATTAATTTAAATAAAAGCTAAACAGAAATGACCACTTACCAACAAAGAGTTAACAATAAGTTCTATATGAACACAAACTTACTTGTTAAAACAAGGGTCTTGAGTGTTTCAAACCATTTGGAGAGAGGGTCATGATCGAGCAATTTCAATGGTGGTACAAGGAGGGTGGACTTTTCCCCTTCTTTCATAGAGATTTTTCCTAGACAGCATGCAAAATTATTATGAGGTAATGATTTCAAATCCAGAGGTTAATCGTACTCTGTCAACTTTACATAGTAGCTAATGATGGTGGTAAGTTTTACTACATACATATTTTGTACCTTGAGTTGCAGACAGAGGGTGTATAGGGTTCTTGATGGATTTCTTCTTCTTCCTTTTTTTGAACACACATTTTCTTCGTTTCAAATAGACTTTATTCTACAATAAACGTCTAAATTTTTTTCTAAAAAATTGTTGGGATTATAATAAAAAATTATATTAATTTCGAAATTTGAGTGAATTAGGTACTTTTTAAAACACAAATTGTGCCATGACCTATGTGTTGGTATGTTCGACATTTAATTTATAACTAAAAAATGTATAGAGCTTATACTCGGATTTTAAATAGAAAATTATATTGATGGTATGTATAACTCAATATCTATTTAAAAATATTGAGAAATAAATAAATAAATATATATATATATATGTATATATATGTGTGTGTATTTATGTGTTACTCTAATTTCTAATTATCATATCATAGATTTCAATACATAAAATTGAACAAATTAAAATATAACAAGTTATGAAATAATGTACAAAGTGAAAATAGTATATGTAGATCATGAGGTCTTTAAATTTCACCAATTAAAAATAAACAAGTTATGAAATAAAGTAGAAAGTGAAATTGTATCATTTAGAAGACATGGATAATGGTGTGGAAATTGGGGTAAATGTGCCGGGGACTTTTGTTTTTGGGGAAAGTGTGTGTCGATGAGGGAGAGAGGTGGACGAGAATGACACATCTATCAATGTGTGTTTATAAACATACCACAAAATTTATATGCGTAAAAAATCTTATTCATTTTATAAAATAGAAAAGGAACATTATACTAATTATAATTATTATATAAAAATTAACTATGTATAAAATTCTAATGGATTAAATAGGGTAAAATTGAATAATATTTTTAAAGAAAAAAATTAATATAGTAAATTGTTGTAGAATGAAGTCTCAGTTCAAAAAGATGAAAATGTGTGTTTGAAAAAAGGAAAGAAGAACCCATCAAGAACCCCACGTATAGACCTTCCATCTACAACTCAAGGAACACAAAGTGTATGTGGTAAAACTAAACACCATCATTAGCTACCTCGTCATCTAGCATTTATTTTACCTCATAACAATTTTGCATGTTGTTTAGGAAAAATCTTTATGAAAGAAGAGGAAAAGTCCACCATTGCTAGATGATGAAACTCTCTCCAAATGGTTTGATACACTCAAAACCGCTGTTTTAACAAGTAAGTTAGTATTCATATAGAACAGTTTGTTAACTATTTGTTGGACAGTGGTCATTTCTGTTTAATTTTTATTTAAATTGATAGCTATTTGTTTACCTTGTAATTAAGACCCTGGTGCTGAAAAAATGAGAGAGTTGGATGAAAGTGATGCTTTGCACATTTCGGTTTCCCTTAAATATGTCTGATGATGAACCTCTCTCCATGTGGTTTAAACCTATGAAGAGTGCTGCTCATACTACAAGTAACTAGTGTACATATTAAAAATTGTTTTCAAACTAAATGTGATTACTTTTTATTATATTTTTATTTGTGGACCAATGTACATTATATTATAGTGAATTTTTGTTTTATGACCATTGCAATGTATTTATCCTCCGTAGAGTTTTGATATAATAAGTTAGCTAGTGTCATAATGAAGGCCTTTCTCACATAACAGTTTTTTGTGACACTAGCTAACTTATTATATTAAAATTCTACGGAGGATCAATACATTGTGATGGTGAGAAAACAAAATCTTGACTACAATTATTGTACATTGGTCCACAAATAAAAATTGAATAAAAATAAATTATATTTCATGTGAAAACTGATTTTGATATGTACACTAGCTTATTGTAGTATGAGCCACAGTCTTTATAGCTTTAAACCATATGGAGACAGGTGGTCGTCTAACATATTTTATGGAAACCAAAATGTGGACATTTCTTATTCTTTAGCAAAGCATTATTTCCATCAAACTCTCTTTCTTTTTGAGCACCATGGTCTTAATTAGGAGGTAAACAAATAGTTATTAATTTAAATAAAAACTAAACAAAAATGACCACTTACCAACAAAGAGTTAATAATATGTTCTATATGGACACTAACTTACTTGTTAAAATCATGAGTGTTTCAAACCATTTGGAGAGAGGGTCATCATGGACCAATTTCAATGGTGGTACAATGAGGGTGGACTTTTCCACTTTTTTCATAAAGATTTTTCCTAAACAGTATGCACAATTATTATCAGGTAAAATAGATGCTAGATGACTAGGTAGGTAATGATGGTGGTAAGTTTTACCATATACAGTTTTTGTACCTTGGTTTGCAGACGGGGTCTATATGGGGTTCTTCTTCTTCCTTTTTTTAAACATACATTTTCTTCTTTTACAAATTGTGCCATGACCTATGTGTCCGTATGTTCAACATCTAATTTTATATCAAAAAAATGTAAAGAGCTTATACTGGGATTTTAAATAGAAAATTATATAGATGGTATATATAACTCAATATCTATTTAACAACATTGAAATATATATATATGTGTGTATATGTGTGTGTATTTATGTGTTACTCTAATTTCTAATTATCATATCATAGATGTCAATACATAAAATTGAAACAAATTAAAATATAACAAGTTATGAAATAATGTACAAAGTGAAAATATTATATGTACATCATGAGCATTGTTAAATATTTCCAATTAAAAATGAACAAGTTCTAAAATAAAGTTGAAAGTGAAAATTGTACCTCAGATCTTATAGCAGAGATGGACAATGGTGTTGGAATTGGGGTGAATGTGCAGAGATCTTATAGCACACATGGACAATGGTGTTGAAATTAGAGTGAATGTGCAGGAGAGTTTTGTTTTTAGGGAGTGTGTGTTTGAGGATGAGATCTTTTAGCAGACATGAACAATAGTGTTGAAATTGGGGTAAATGTGTAAGAGAGTTTTGTTTTTGGGAGGGTGTGTGTTTCTGAAGGAAAGAGGCGGAAGAGAATGACACATGTGACAAGACAATGTGTGTTTGTAAACATACCACAAATTTATATGCAAACATAATCTTATTCTTTTTCTAAAATAAAAAAAGAACATTATACTTATTATAATTATTATAAGAAAATTAACTATGTATTAAATTCTAATAAATTAAATAGGTTAAAATTGAATAGTATTTATAAAGAAAAAAGAATATACTAAGTTCAATATTACATTAATTTAAATAAATTTACTTAAAAATGACTAAGATGAAAGTATATTTTGAAGATTATAATGTTTACTTAAAAAATATATATAATTTGGTTACCTCATTTTTTATTTATTCAAGGCAATTATGGAATATTTAATATAATTTACAGTATCCATTTTAAGAAGAATTTTTTTATAAAATTATATTATATATGTGTATATATATATTTATATATGTATATATATTACATTGATTTGTAGCATTCTAAGTTCTTCCACAATTTTCATGTCTTGTTGTTTAGATATTATGTTTTTCTAGGTTTATCTTTTTTGTGCTCTTCCAATTATTTTTGATTTATTCATATTATTCTATCTCATATACTTTGAATGTTATATTTAGTTTTTCAGTATATATATATATTTATATATATTATTTATAAATATATTTATATATATAATATCTATAGGGGGTCGTTCAAATAGAAAGAACCTTAAAATTTAAACTAGAAACTAAGGTAATTAACTAATGACCCACCACTTTAAAACCCAACCCACTTCCAACCTCACGTACGCACAAGCGTTTTCGTATCACCTTCTTTACTGTCCATTACAACTAATCAACCACCATCTTCAATCTACCACCCACCACCATCTCCCATCTATCTCCACCCGCCATCATTACATGCCACTAAATTCTTAGATTTCTATAATCACCTACCTTCAATCATTATTTATATTATATAAAGCAATAGCTTGTATAACAGAAAATGATGAAGATGATCAAAGTTGAAAATAGAGGACAAGAGTGTTGGTGTTTGGGGTCTATTGAACAATTACTGTGAAATACGAGGAGATTATATATGAACAAAATATAAAATTATTGAATAATCATTGATAACAACAATGAATTTCCAATAAAAAACACCGGATCTGAAATTTGAATATGATATATGAATACAAATACTAATACGTATGACTTCAATAACTAAAGCGTACGACAACAATCACTGATTTATATCGCACAAATCACCAATTTATATCATGAAAATCACCAAATGTTATATACGAAAAAGATATATAGAAATATATTTTTATGACATAATTCGATGAAAATCGTCAATCTTTTTGGTCGGAGAAGTTAGTGATGATTTACTATAGTAAGGGTATAATTAATTTATTAAGAATGAGGGGGGGAGTGTTCCAATTGGTGCAGTAGGATAAAGGTGTAGTAGGAGATTAATGGTATATGATGGGGAAATAGATGGGACACCGAGATAAAGGTGTGGTATAGTAGAAAGGTGTAGGGGAGAAAGGCAGTAAATCAATAATTATGCTTAGGAGAATCACTAAAATTTAGAAAGTTATGAAATTATAGTAATTTCGGTTTAGTGATTCAGTTAAGTATAAATAGTGATCATCGTAAAAAATATAGCAAATATGGTATGCAAATTGATTGCTGGGAGATGGAGAAACATATAGTGAAGTCATATTTTAAAAAAAGGTTTGTCGATTAATGAAAAAAAACAAATTAAAAATAGATAGAAAATTATTTATAAATAGATATACGAGAGGGAGTAATAGTTGGAATTTGAGGGAGGAGAGAGAAGGGGTTGTATAAAATTTGTGAGGTAGAAATTCAATTCAAGCTATAAAATTAGTGGTTGTCAATGGTTTCTAGTTTTTAGAATAAGGTTTGTTTTTATTTGACCATTTCCCTTTACTCGTATATATATATATATATATTATATTTTGTATAATTAAAATAATGTTTGCATATGTTTGTATTAAATTCTTTAAATTAATAAAAATTTCAAAACTATAGATGTAAAATATTCAAATAATTTTATATAATGTAAATTATAATTTATCATGGATATAATATTTTTAAAAACTAATAAATTCTTGATAAATTATTAAAGTATAATGAAAAGGAAAAATAATGAAATAAAATAGTACTTTGACATTCTATGGTTGAAAACTAGATGACTTCATCTACAACATGTTTATATTACATAAAAGATGTGGATTGTTAAATAACAACCAATTCATATGACACAATTTAGTTTCTTAGTTACCCGATTAAATTCTTTACCATTTAATCGTCCTTGGTAAACTAGTAAACTAGTAATTCTAACTAGTGTATTACACTATCTATTTTATGCAAGCACTAGTGTAAGCAAGCTTGTTGGAGGTTACTTTGACTTGTTAGTCAACTAATTATATGACCTTTTGTTTTTACTAAAATTCATGGGTTAAAAGCTAAGTCTATACAATTTAGCATCTAAAAATTTAAAGCAAGAATGTATACAACAAGAAAAATAAAAGTAATCGACTAAAGTAATCGATGACCCCCAAAACCCGGTAAAAACCCAACGATAATAATTCCACTATAATATTTTATATTAATTACAAGAGATGGATGTCTTAATAAATAAGTACAAAGTGTATATATGGCTTGGTATTTTCACCTTCATGGAATGATAGGGATGGAGAGTTTCTTATTATAATGGATATTTTATGTGTTTTGTGTTGTGTAGCTCCCTCCCTTGTATATGACTCTTCTATTCATATATATCCATGCAACAGCCTTTTCTTGGTGTTGTAGGTCTTGGGACCACTTGTACAGACTTGTGCTATTGAATATGTAATGTAATAAAATGTCTACCTATTTTTAACGGTCGTTGTTTGACTTGGTTTTGGTGTCATGTTCCATTCGTCCAAAGGGTCAGTACTTGTCATAAATCTTTATGTCAATACAAAATCTTCTAGTTAGCATCTATCTGTCATTTCATGTAAAATTTCAGCACTAACAATTGACCCTAATTTCATTAGGAGTGATCAACATGCAATAAAATTATCACAATTGAAATGTATAAACATGTTTCATGACCCTTGGGGTGGGTATATTCAACATCTAGTTTCTTTATCTAAAATATTGTTGAGATTATAATAAATGATTAATAGAAATTTTAAAACTCTAATGAAATAGGCAAAGTAAAAAAAATTATGTTATGACTTATTGTAATTTTAAAAAAAATCATGGCCTCAGCCGTAGGTATACTTAACATCTGGTTTTTTATCTAAAATTGTTTTGGGATAATAATAAAAAAATTATGTTAATTTCGAAATTCGAATGAATTAGGTAGTTTTTACAAAAAAAATTGTGACATGTAATTTTATATCTAAAAAGATCTTATATTGGGATTTTAAATAAAAAATTATATAGATTCCTCTGTTATTTGAGATTGTAAATATAACTCAATATATATTTAACAGTATTGAGAAAATAAATAAATATATGTATATGTATACCTATATTTATATGTATGTCTGTGTATTTATGGGTTACTCTAATTTGTAATTATCATATCATAGATGTCAATACATAAAATTGAACAAATTAAAATATAATAAATTATGAAACAATTTACAAAGTGAAAATAGTATCAATAGATCATGAGTGTCGTTAAATTCCATAAATTAAAAATAAACAAGTTATAAAATAAAGTAGAAAGTGAAAACTGTACCTGAGATCTTTTAGTAGATTGTACCTGTGGCTTCAAGCTCTAAAGACCTTAAACAAGGTTTTTAAACATATTGCAATTATATATATATGTACATACTAAATATTTAGTTATCAATCATTTCAATATTTTCATCCTCCAAAAACATAATATGCCATTATTTGATAATAGCATATTATGTAGTTATATCTCTTTTATTCTCCATAGTATTTTTTCATGACATGAGCTATATAGATTGAACATAAGTGATTTTTTTATCAATAAAAATACAAGTTTTTAAATATAAGCATTTGTTAAAAAAGTGGTATGTTTTGAATAGATTATTATAAGTAATATGTGATATAAATAAATATGGAATTAAAAGGATATACGGTTTATATAATAAACTCTGTCACATCTTATTATATTCTACCTAAAATATTATTATTACATGTAGAACAAATTTCCAATTTATAATAGAATTAAAATGTCATGTTAATAAACATTAATAGACTTTTTATATTTACTAAAACATTATTCATGTGTTGTAACTGACACCAAATTTAGTAACATCATATTCTGTGATTGGCTAAGTAGATGGGATTTGATACTAAAATAACCTTAAAAAGTTTATGTTAGGGTTAGATTATATACTAATCATAAAATCTAAATTATCTCCTCTAACATTCAAAAACCTAAAATAAATATAGATAAAAAAAGAAATTTTTTATTTTTTCAATCGAGTTAATTTGTTGACAGCATGTGATGTTAAAGTTTTTGTACATATAAGTTTTTTTTTATGCCTAGCAATTTTACTCACAATATTTTTAGTACATAATAAATTGGTTAGGAAATGATGTGGAGAGAGATCTTGGACATGTAAAATGTTTAAAAATGATTTGAACAGTAAATTTTAATCAAAAATGACTTAATGATATTTAAAAAAAGACAACACATTTGACCAAAAACATAGGCATGGGAAAAATGCATACTCTAGTAATTGCTCTAGTAATTGTTGACCTGATGCCCATGGCTCTTTGTTGACATTTTGTTGCTCTCTATTCAAATTATTGTGATTCCTTTCACCTCGTACAAATGACTAAAGGTGAGAAAGTTTCACCACAAGGATACTTTGGCCGAGAATTTTTAGTGTTTATTTCCCTTAAAATATAAAAATGTGTGATGATGGACCTTACTTGATGTGGCTTGAAGTTCTAAAAAGGCTAAACAAAGTATTTTAGACATTTTGTAATTATAAATATAAGCACATACTAAAGATAAAGATATAGTTACCCATCATTTCAATGTTTTCATCCTCCAAAAACATAATAGGTCTTGACTAAACTATCGTCAAATAAAATCATGGCTCACATTGAAAAGGACAACATGGATTATATAATCGAATATCAACGTTTGAAAATTGGCAAATTCATTATTGAAGAAATTTCTCTAGTTAAAATCTTAAGTAACATGTTCCCAGTTTTACTCAATTATATAACAAAGAATGTGAAATACTGTTTAAAAACAAAAATGCTTGAACTCTAGTACAAAAAGTGAAAATATTCTTTTAATGGATCCATAAAGGATGGTTTGTTCATAGTTTATCCTGGTGGTGGATAAGTTATATATTTCTATGATAAATAATCTACATATGAAAGTTGGTTTTCCCATTAGAAGTTTTCCCAGTAATTTATGAAAAACCAAGAACCTAAGAGTACACATATACTGACTTTACAAATATAACAATAAGGGAAAAACTTGGATGCAACTTTGCCTAACTTTAAATAACTGAGAATGTTCAATCAATGTGAGACACAATTAGTAAAATAGCCATACTAATTTAGAATTTACATTTTTAACTAAACTAATATCAAATTTGTTAAGAAAAATATGAATTACACAGAAAGGTGGGCATACCAAAATAAGGGACTTGCAGTGGATTTGGATTTGGAAAAGGGTCATGAGCATATCAGTGGTACATTCTCATTAGACCCAATGAGGATTACTGGCTCATCATCTAAATAAAAAAACAAAACAAATTATATTAAATCATTTTTACCCATTTACCTTTAACTAAATTAAAATAACACATTAAATTAAAATTAATTTTTTAATTTAACAAATTTTAAGTTTCTCCCTAAAAATTAAAAATTTAGATAATAATGCATACAAAGATAAGGAATGTGTAGTTGAGTCAAGTATATTTTGGTTAGACCCAACAATGGCTTAAAAATCCAGTCCATTATGAGCATGGACAACCTTGTGGATTTGATCATTCAAACAATCATTCACCCAATGCAATTGATTGCATGAAGGCAGTTATAGATTATCTAAATTAAAGCGATTAGTAAAATAGTTATAATAATTTTAAATTTACCTTTTTAACTAAACTTATTTCAAATTTGTTATTAAAAAAATGAATTACACAAAAAATGTGCATACCAAAATGAGGGAATTACACAGTATTTGGATTTCGAATAGGGTCATGAGCATATAGGTTGTACATTTTCATTAGGCCCAATGAGGATTACTGGCTCATCGGCTAAACAAAAAAATAAAAAAATATATTAAATCATTTTATCCCATTTATCTTTAACTAAATTAAAACAACACATTAAATTAAAATTAATTTTTTAATTAAACAAATTTAAATTTCTCACAAAAAAATAAAAACTTAAATAATAATGCATACAATGATGAGGAATGTGTAGTGGATCATCCTTGGGATCAGGTTCAAGTATATATTGGTTAGGGCGAGCATTGGCTTGAGAATCCCATCCATTATTAGCATGGGCAACATTGTGGATTTGATCATTCAAAAAATCATTCACCTAATCAAATTGATTGTATGAAGGAAGTTATAGATTATCTAAATTAAAGCAAACACAATTAGTAAAATAGTTATACTAATTTTAAGATGGATATCGGGTGGGCTTCTATTGGGCTTACGAGTAAGAAGTCTCAATGCATTAGACTTCTTGTTCTGAGAGAACTACGTCAGGCTTGATCCCTATATAAAGGGTACGTAGGCACATTGAAAGGGTAAGAAGTTGAGAGCCGATAAGAGAGCCACCACTTACTCTGAATAATCTCAGCCTAAAACAACCATAAACCACCACACACCGCTTAAGTTTCCGGTAAAGAACCACCGTCACAAATCTTAGTTCCGGAGAGAAACCTCAATCTTTATTGTTACCAGATTCCTCCGTCAACAATTATCTAAATTAAAGACGACACAAATAGTGAAATAGTTATACTAATTTCAAATTTACTTTATAAATAAATTTATTTCAAATTTGTCACAAAAAAAAATTGAGGGACTTGCACTCGATTTGGATTTGGAAAAGTGTCATGAGCCTCAACTTCATTCACCTTAATGAGTGGTAAATCCTCATTAGGCCCAATGAGGATTACTAGCCCATCACCTACAAATGCAAAACAAAACAAATTATATTAAATCATTTTGACCCATGTATCTTTAACTAAATTAAAACAACACATTAAATTAAAATTAATTTTTTAATTAAACTATTTTAATTATGACAAAAAAATAAAAATATAAAGTATAGTGCATTTTGATTAGGCCAAACATTGCCTTGAAAATTGTACATTATCGGTCAACATTGTGGATTTGAACATTCAAAAAATCGTTGGATCAGGTCCACGTATATTTTGGTTACCTGCTTCAAAAATAGTACATTATCAGGATGGACAACATTGTGAATTTGATCATTCACCCAATCGAATTGATGGTTTGAAGGCAGTTTTAGATTATCTAAATTAAAACAGACACAATTAGTAAATTAGTTATACTAATTTTCAATTTATTTTTTAACTAAACTAATTTCAAATTTGTCACAAACCAATGAATTACACAAAAAATTGATCATTCAAATTTATGACAAAATTTTTTTTAGGATGGGCACCATTGTGGATTTGATCATTCAAAAAATCATTCACCGAATCAAACTAATTGTATGAATGCAGTTGTAGATTATCTAAGTAAAAACCAACACAATTAGTATATTATTTATACTAATTTTAAATTATTTTTACCTAAACTAATTTCAAATTTGTCACAATAAAATGAATTACACAAAAAATTGTGCATATAAAAATAAGGGATTTCCACTAGATTTGGATTTGAAAAAGGGTAATGAGCCTCCTTGTTCATCAGCTAAACAAGTAAATAAATAAATTATAATAAATCATTTAGACACATGTATATTTAAATAAATTAAAACAACAAATTAAATTAAAATTAATTTTTTATTTAAACTAATTTTAAATTTCTGACAAAAATAAAAATTATAATTATTATTCATACAATGAAAAGGAATGTGTAGTGGATCATCGACTACGTATATTAAATTAAAATTAAATTTTTATTTAAAATAATTTTAAATTTCTCACAATAATAAAAATTATAATTATTATTCATACAGTGAAAAAGGAATGTGTAGTGGATCAGCCTCAAGATGAGGTACATTTTGGTTAGGCCCACCATTGGCTTGAAATCCCGGATGGGCAATATTATGGATTTGATCATTTAAAAAATTATTTACGCAATCAAATCAATTGTATGAAGGCAGTTGTAGATTATCTAAATAAAAATAGACACAATTAGTAAATTAGTTATATTAATTTTAAATTATTTTTTTAACTAGACTAATTTCAAATTTGTCACAAAAAATGAAGGACATAAAAAATTATGTATACCAAAATAAGGGACTTGCAGTGGATTTGGATTTGGAACCCGAGCATAAACTTCATTCAAAATAAAACAAATTATATTAAATAATTTTAAGCCATGTATCTTTAACTAAATTAAAACAACACATTTAATTAGATTTACCTGTTTAATTAAATTAATTTTGAATTTCTTACAAAAAATAAAAATATAAATTATAATGCATATAATGATGAGGAATGTGTTCTGGATGAGGTCCAGGTAAATTTTGGTTAGGCCCTACATTTGATTGAAAATAATGTCCATTATCGAGATGTGCAACATTGTGGATTTCCATCATTCAAAATATAATTCATCCAATAAAATCCATTGTATGAAGGCAGTTGTAAATTATCTAAACTAAAACATAAGCAATTAGTAAATTATATAGTTGTCACAAAAAAATGAATTACACAAAAAAAATTGTGCATAACAAATTTGTGAAACATGCACCACTGGATTTGGACGTGGAATAGGGTCATGAGCATGAACTTCATTCACCTTAATCAGTGATGCTGATGTAAATTTTTTTTTACATGGGCGCTAAGAGCAACCATGTCTAAGAGGCCGTCTCTATTCTACTTTTTTTAGTAGTGATTATACTTATTATAATTATTATATAAAAATTAACTATATATAAAATTCTATTGAATTAAACATGTTAAAATTGAATAGTATTTTTAAAGAAAAAATGAATACTAAGTTCAATATTACATGAATTTAGGAAAATTCACTTAAAAATGACTAAGATGAAGGTATATTTAGAAAAATATAATGTTTACTTAAAATAAAAAATTATAATTAGCTTACCTCGTTTGTTATTTATTTGAGGCAATTATGGAATATTTAATATTTAATATAATTTACAGTATTCATTTTAAGAAGATTTTTTTTATAAAATTATGTTATATATGTATATATGTATATATATAACTTTGATTTGTAGCTTTCTATGTTCTTCCGTAATTTTCATGTCTTATTGTTTAGATTTTATATTTTTTTCTAGGTTTATCTTTTTTGTGCTCTTCCCATTATTTTTGATTTATTCATATTACTATATCTCACATACTTTGAATGTTATATTGAGTTTTTCAGTATATATATAAATATATAAATATTTTACTATATATATATTATTTATAAATATATTTATATATATAATATTTATAGGGGGCTGTTTAAATAGAAAATATCTTAAAATTAAAACTAGAAACAACACTTTAAAAGCCTAACCCACTTCCAACATCACCTACACACAAGCTGGTTCTCTATCACATTCTTTACTCTCCATTACAACTAATCAACCACCACCTCCAATCTACCTCAACCCACCACTACATCTATCTCCACGTGCCATCATTATATATCACTAAATTCTTCGATTTCTACAATCAACTACCTTCAAACATTATTTATATTATATAAATAAATAGCTTGTATAACTGGAAAATGATTAAGATGATCAAAGTTGGAAATACATAACAAGGGTGTTGGTGTTTGGGGTCTATTGAAGTGATTACTTCTAAAATACAAGAAATTATGTATTGACCAAATATAAAATTATTGAACAATCACCGATAACGACCATCAATTTCCAATAAAAATGAAACAGTTTACCTTAAATATGTCTGATGATGAACCTCTCTCCATTCATACTACAAGTAAACTAGTGTACATATTAAAATCTGTTTTCACACAAAAATTTATTTCTTTTAATTCTATTTTTATTTGTGGACCAATGTATAATAAATTATAGTGAAGTTTTGTTTTATGACAATAGAAATGTATTGATCATCGGTACACTTTTGATATAATAAGTTAGCTAGTGTCATTATAAAGACCTTGCTCACATGTGTAGCATTTTTTTGTAATACACTTTTTGTTGTGCACACACCTCCCACGGGAGGAAATTCAATCAATTTACTATAATTTGTAGTCAAGATATTGTTATTCGATTTTCTCAATGTAATGTTCATATTTTATTAGTTGTTAAGAGAAGCCTACTCTAGATGAGTATTGAGTCTATGTCGGCATTTGGCCCATTCCCCAGAATCCAGACGTTTAAATGTTGTTCTCAGGAAAAAGGGTTCACGTGAAGGATCGGCAATAACTTTAATTGTTGACTTTGTGAATGTTGTTGAGAATACACGTACCTTGCAACCTAATGACCCAAAAATTCTTTTAGATGATATGGTGGAAATCCTTCATAAATTGGAATATAATGGGTTTGATGTCAATGTAGTATGTGAGCATGTAGTGCAATTGCTATCAATAAAGGACAAGCGGGAAGAACATAAAGCTAAGGCAAAGAAACCTACTGATCAGATCGAGGAAGCGGAAGAAAAAATTAAAGATTTTAATAATCGCATACGTTTACTACAAGATTAGCTTACCTTGCTTTGTCAATTAAAGAGGAAAATAATTCAACTGTTGCTCATCTAAAATAAGATAGATAGAGAATGACTATCTCCGTATGACCGCATTATGCATGTTTTTCCTTTTTTGGGGATTCTCAATCATTCATAAATTATTTCTTTCATTATATTGGTTAGTTTCACAATAAAGTCAGTATGTGACACTAACCAATAAGATGAAAGAAATATATTATGAATTATTGAGAGTCCCCTAAAACAAAAACATGCATAATCCCCTCATACGGAGATAGTCCTTCTCTATCTGTCTTATTTTAGATGAGCGACAGTTGAATCTTTCTGCTCTTTAGTTTACAAAACCAAGGCAAGCTCTTCTTGTAGTAAACCTATGCGATTATTCAAATCATTGATTTTTTCTTCCTCTTCCTCAATCTGACTTATAGCTTCCTTTGCCTTAATTTTAAGTTCATCCTGCTTGTCCTTTATTGATAGCAATTGCGCTACACGATAACCTACTACATTGACTTGAAACCCATTATATTCCAATTCATGAAGGATTTCCACCATATCCTCTAAAATTTTTTTTGGGTCATCAGGTTGCAAGATGCATGTCTTCTCAATAACATTGACAAAGCCAACCATTAAATTTATTGTCGAACCTTCACGAGAACCCTCTTTTTCCGAGAACAAGATTTGAAAGCATGGATTTTGGGGGAGGGCAAATGCCTACATAAACTCAATACTCTTTCAGAGTGGGCTTTTCTTAATAAATGGTAAAATATGATCATTATATTGAGAGGATCGGATAACAATATCTTGAATACAATTTGTAGTGCATTGATTAACTTTCCTCCCTCGTAAGGTGCCTACATCAGCAAAAAGTGTATTGCAAAAAATAGCTACACATGTAAGCAAGGCCTTCAATATTACACTAGCTAACTTATTATATCAAAATTCTACGGAGGATCAATATATTGTGATGGTAAGAAAACAAAATATTGACTCAGTTTATTGTACATTGGTCCATAAATAAAAATTGAATAAAAAGTAATAACATTTCGTGTGAAAACGAATTTTAATATGTACACTAGCTTACTTGTAATCAGTGACGAGGCTAGTTGGGGTCATGCAGGGTCCTTTGACCCATTACACTAAAAATTTATTATTAAATTTTATATATTAAAAGATAAATAATAAGGTTTTGTACTGTGACCCCAATAACTAAAGAGACCAGGTCATCTGTCACTAACCAATTGATCTGGTCATCTGTATTCTACTTTACCGCACAACTGCCCCAACAACACGATAAATCCTACAAGATGATAACATAAGTTACTATCCCCACAAAAATAAATAAGGCATCAGTGTTCACCATTTTCAATATTTATATTCTCTCTACTAGGTTTATTTAAGTTATAATATTTTATACTCATAAATTGTAACGTGTGTTTGCAGGAAAATGTTAAAATTTTCTGACAAAGTTAAAAGGCCATTGATTTTGGAAGGCAATAATGGGTCAAATGGAGAACCAGAATGTAAAATTAGCAAAGCTGGATTAAAAAAAAAAGAAAGTTCAAAATGATATGGAGGTAAATTATGAGGATATAGTCCGGGACTCCGAAAATCTATTGAAGAACTTGATTCTCCAGTTCGAGATGAGGTGAGAAGACCTTACATTCTTGTTGGACCTTGTCAACCATTAGCATAAAATTTTCCATCGACTATCATTTCAGGAAAAAATAGATGTTTCCAGAAGAGTTGGTTTGAAACATGTCATTGGTTGGAATATAGTGAGTCAAAAGATGCTGCATTTTGTTTTTTATGCTATCTATTTAGAGGAAACAAGGAATGAAT
This sequence comes from Apium graveolens, assembly GCF_009905375.1. Lineage (NCBI taxonomy): Eukaryota > Viridiplantae > Streptophyta > Magnoliopsida > Apiales > Apiaceae > Apium > Apium graveolens. The sequence goes on from NW_027417105.1 coordinate 110,091, forward strand.
AGTATTTGGTGTTGCAGTTTTTATGAAAAAAGGGTTTCGAAATTGGAAGAGGGCATTAAAAAGATTTAAAGACCATGTTGGAGAGTTAAGGAGTGCTGATCGTGACTGCGAAACACAATATTTTGCTTATATAGATCAAAGGCATAGTATAGTACACAGTGTCTCAGATGCAAAAGGTAGATTGGACGGGCTTACAGAACTCGATTAACAGCAAGTGTCGATGTTATCCGTTTACTTCTTAGAAGTGGTTAAGCTTTTCGCGGGAATGATGAGTCGGAACATTCATCCTATAATGGTAATTTCTTGGAAATTCTACATTGGTATAGTGAATGGTCTCCTGAAGTACAAAAATGTATGCCTAAAAAATGCTCCAAGAAATAATTAACTCACTTCCTCCGACATTCAGAAAGACATTGTTAGTGCTTGCACATAATAAACTATTAAAGTTATCATCCACGATATTTCAAATTGTGTGTTTTCTATATTGATAGATGTTGCGTGTGATAGTTCAGTGAATGAACAAATGCCTTTTGTTTTACGATATGTGGATATGTTCGGTGAGGTACTCGAATATTTTATTGGAGTGACACATGTTAGTGACACATCTACTATATCTTTGAAACTTGCCGTTGAGAATGTTTTGACAAAACATGGTCTATCAATTTCAAAAGTTAGAGGACAAGGATATGATGGAGCTTTAAATATGAGGGAAGAGCTTAATGGAATGAAGACACTCATTTTGAAGGAAATTCCCAGCGTAGGGTATGTTCATTATTTTTTCTCACCAACTTCAACTAGTTGTGGTATCTGTTACAAAAGAGATTCAATTCATGGGTCAATTTTTTGACTATGTTTCCATGATTGTTAATATGGTTGGTGCTTCTTGTAAGAGAAATGATGCTCTTAGACAAAAACAACAAGATCACATTGTTCAAAATTTAGAAAAGTCTGAAAAAACAACTGGAACACGAATGTATCAGGAAATAAGTTTGGCTAGACCGGGTGAAACACGTTGGGGATCATATTATAAAACCATAATTCCTATATTGGCTATGTGGTCTACAGTATTGGAAGTTCTTGGAGATGTAGATAATGATGGTGTTTGTTAGAAATAATGTGGTACAGTTCTTGGCTTGGTTGACAAAATGGAGAGCTACAAATTCATATTTATAGCTCACTTGATGAGAGATATTTTGGGCTTAACCTTAGAGTTATCTTATTTTCTTCAACAGAAAAAACAGAATATTGTATCTTCCATTGGTTTGGTTGAAACAACAAAAATACGATTACAAAAAATGAGAGATGATGGCTGAGATAATTTTTTGGAAGCTATTAAATTATTTTGCTTGAAATATAATATGTGCATCATCAATATGGAAGACCGTGTTCCTAGTCGCCTTCGAGCTCAAACTGCCCCAACTTACCACCATTATTTTTATGTTGACATTTTTTGTCAGTTATCATTTCTTTCACTCTTGTATGAGTATTTTTATATATATAGTGACTTATTAATGTGCATATCATGTCTTGATCCTAGAAATTCATTTGATAAATTTATTCAGTCAAGGTTACTTCACCTTGATGAACTATATCCAGACGATTTCTCTTCCTCAGATATGATGCAATTGAACGAGCAACTCAAGGTTTACATAATTGAATTGCGGCGAAAGAAACATTTTCCTAATCTCGATGGTATTGGAGTTCTCGCCAAAAAATGGCCGAGTTAGATTTTCATCGTGCATTTCATTTGGTGTATCGACTAATGGAGTTGGCTTTGGTTCTACCGGTTGCAACGACTAGTGTTGACAGGACTTTTTTGGCTATGAAAATCATTAAAACTGATTTGCGTAATAAGATTGATGATGATTTTCTTAATGACTGCATGGTCTGCTATATTGAGAAAGAAATATTTCTTCAAGCAGATAATGAAGTTATATTGGATCATTTTGAGAAGATAAAAACCCGTAGAAATTTGTTGCCAGAAAAAAAAATAGTGGCTCTTTTTATGAACATTGTAAAATTTAATTTCTATTAAATACTACTAGAATTTTTTTTAGTTATAATTATGTTGTGCCCCCAATTTAATATAATCCTTGCTTCGTCACTGCTTGTAGTATGAGAAGCAGTCTTTATAGCTTTAAACAGTATGGAGAGAGGTCGTGGTGGGACATATTTAAGGGAAACCAAAATGCGGACATTTCTTACTCTTTTAGCAAAGCATCATTTCCATCAAACTCTCTTATTTTTATAGCACCACGGTCTTAATTAGGAGGTAGACAAATAGTTTTAATTTAAATAAAAACTAAACAAAAATGACGGCTTACCAACAAAGAGTTAACAATAAGTTCTATATGAACACTAACTTGTTCAAATCTTGAGTGTTTCAAACCATTTGGAGAGAGGGTCATCATCAAGCAATTTTAATGGTGGTACAAGGAGGGTGGACTTTCATAAATATTTTTCCTAAAGAGCATGCACAATTATTATGAGGTAAAATAGATGCTAGATGACTAGGTAACTAATGATGGTGGTAAGTTTTACCAAATACACTTTTTGTACCTTGAGTTGCACACAAGTCTATATGGGCTTCTTCTTCTTCCTTTTTTTAAACATATATTTTCTTCTTTTTCAACTATACTTTATTCTATAATAAACATCTAGTTTTTTTTCTAAAAAAATGTTGGGATTATAATAAAAAATTATATTAATTTTGAAATTTGAGTGAATTAGGCAATTTTTAAAACATAAATTGTGCCATGGCTTATGTGTTGGTAGGTTCAACACATAAGAGCATTGAGAAATAAATAAATATATAACTCAATATCTAAAAAATGTTTAGAGCTTATGTCGGGATTTATATAGAAAATTATATAGACGGTATATATAACTCAATATCTATTTAAGAGCATTGAGAAATAAATAAATATATATGTGTGTGTATATGTATGTGTGTGTATTTATGTGTTACTCTAATTTCTAATTATCATATCATAGATGTCAATACATCAAATTGAACAAAATAAAAATAATAAGTTATGAAATAATGTACAAAGTGAAAATATTATATGTAGATCATGAGCGCGTTAAATTTCACCAATTACAAATAAACAAGTTATGAAATAAAGTTGAAAGTGAAAATTGTACCTGAGATCTTATAGCAGACATGGACAGTGGTGTTGAAATTGGGGTAAATATGCAGGGGAGTTTTGTTTTTAGGGAGGGTGTGTGTTCTGATGGTGAGATCTTTTAGTAGACATGGACAATGGTGTTGAAATTGGGGTAAATATGCAAGGGAGATTTATTTTTGGGGAGGGTTTGTGTTGGTGAGGGAGAGAGGCGCACTAGAATGACACATGTGCTAATGTGTGTTTGTAAACATGCCATAGAATTTATATACAAACATAATCTTTTTCTTTTTCTAAAATAAAAAAGGAACATTATACGTATTATAATTATTATACAAAAATTAACTATGTATAAAATTCTAATGAATTAAACACATTAATATTGAATAGTATTTTTAAAGAATAAATGAATATACTAAGTTCAATATTACATGAATTTAAGAAAATTTACTTAAAAATGACTAAGATGAAGTTATAGTTAGAAAAATATAACGTTTACTTAAAATAAAAAAAATTATAATTAGGTTACCTCGTTTGTTATTTACTTGAGGCAATTATGGAATATTTAATATTTAATATAATTTACAGTATCCATTTTAAGAAGATTTTTTTATAACATTATATTATATATGTATATATATAAATATTTATATATGTATATATTTAAATATTTATATATGTATATATATTACTTTGATTTATAGCTTTTTAAGTTCTTCCATAATTAGAATAGGGGAAAAACTTGCCTTTCACTCGATTTACTCCAAATATGTCACCTTCGTCTATCACCGGCTTAATCTGCCTTGCTGGCTTGACTTCTATAAAAGAAATAGACTGATTTAGTCATCTCGTGTCTTTATCGCCTCTCAAACTAACTTCACGTAGCTCATATTGTCTACCCATACGCGTATTATTGACTCGTATATTATTTATTTACAAGAAAGACTCGATTAACCATATAATACATATAAGAATATAAGCCACATAATCATTTTTATGTTTAAAATAATTTTTAGAATCAAAATCGACTCGCTGTTCACTTAACTGATCCTTATCTGGCTCGTTTCCTATTTTTCGGGATTGATTGAGCTCGTCTCTGCACGCGATTCGGCTTAAAATCAAATAAATATCAAATTTCAACTAGTTTCTAGAAGAAATTAGATTTTAATATTATTTTTAATGAAAATTATTCATTTTTCTGAGTCAAAGGGCTTTCGTTTCGTTCGAATCAGATAAACGGCCTAATTAATATCAATCAAACACACATAAATCAATTTATCATTCAATATAAATATTTATTACTAATTATTAAACCCTAAAAATATTTTTAAATAATTATTAAATAATTATTTGGGAAAAATCAGAATAAAATAATTTTTCTATAATTTTTGGAATTAAAATGAATTTATTATGATTTATTAAAAATTATTTGATTAATTATCTAAATAATTAATCTTTTTAAATAATTTATAAATAATAAATAAATAATAAATAATTAAGAAAATAATTAAATCACATTTTAAAAAATATTTTAGAATTATTTATAATATAAATCAATTAATTAAATAATTTAATAATTAATTTATAAAATAAAAAACTGATTTTTATAATTAATAAAAATAAAAATAAAAATTATTTTCAAGAAACACTTGTCAGAAAAAAAATATCTGACAAAACCGGGTTGACAACCGGGTCAACCGGGTCGATTTCCGCGTCATGAAGAACATGACCGGAAATTACCCAGAATCCGGCCATTGGCCAGCATTCCGGCCAACCAAAATCAGGCCAAAACAACATCGTTTGGTATGGTTTTTGAGTCCAAATCATTCCAAATCACTTCCACAACACACAACCACATCGTTCAATCGTCGGAATCATCCCTGGATATCATTGTCCGATCAAACCGACTTAAAACTCCGGCCAAACATCGAATTTCTTCTTTTGTACATAATCTCAACATTCTATAGTGCAAATCGAATCTAAGAACATATACAATCAAACCCCTAATATTTCAAGAACCAAATATTCACCAAAATCATGAAGGTATAATTTAAAAATTGAACATAAAACCTAATAATCGTAAATCACTATCGAGGAATCGTTTGTTCAATTAAATACCATGAATCGACTGTAAATCACATCAGAAAGCAATATCAATCATCAAAACATCATAATAACCCCAGAATCAAAAAGCCCTAATTCGAACATAAACCCTAGAAATTGAAAATCAAAAAGAACAAATTAAAACTTGAAATTGATGATAAAAACAGAAAGAACATAAATTGTTTTGGTGCAGTAATCAGTTAGAAATCACGGCTTGAATTCTTGACCCGAAATTGTTCTTCCCGACCCGATTTGCAGAGAATTTTGTGATTTTTTTTTCTGATTTTTAATTAATTAATTAAAAAAAATTAGGCTATTTATAGTAGTAAAATTAATACTCTTAATTAAAATTTAATTTATAAATATTTTTTATATATAATATATATGCCAAAATTTCGCAAAAATTGCGAATAATGCAAAAATACAAAGAAATGGTATAAATGAAAGTCATTAAATTTTATAAAAATAAAAATGTGATTTTTGTGGGGTTGTTAACACCCAATGGGGCCCGAAAAAGTCATTTTTCGCAAAACGAGGAAATTTGTAAAATACCTAAATGTTCAGAATAACGCGATGGTACAAGCCGTTTGATGAAAAATAAAGCCCATTATTTTATTTGAATTATCAGCTATAAAATCATGATTCCGGTTTGATGACCTAAAAAATATTTTAGATGATATGGTGGAAATCCTTCATAAATTGAAATATAATGGGTTTGATGTCAATGTAGTACGTGAGCATGTAGTGCAATTGCTATCAATAAAGGACAAGCGGGAAGAGCAAAAAGCTAATGCAAAGAAACCTACAGATCAGATCGAGGAAGAGGAAGAAAAAATTTAAAATTTGAATAATCGCATACATTTACTACAAGATTAGCTTGCCTTTGTTGGGTTCCGAAGGCATAAAACGCAGCGGATAAATGTAAATAAAACAAAAATTTCGAAACCCAAAAACAGGATCCATGTATAATTATGGGCAGATTATGGAGATAACGAATCATACCTTTCAAGAGATTAACTTTCACGAACTCAACGGAGATCCTAGCTATCACGCTTTGTGTCCACCTATCGGAGAAACACCTCTATGGTATCCACACGAGCACCTTCAAGAACATCTCACGAACTTGACTATGGAATGGATGTACTAGCCTCCTTCTTGACGATCTGAATTGCCTCTGCCTCTCTTTTCTGCTAGGGTTTTCTTAAAAAACGCACAAGCCTCTTTAACCTCTCATTATCTATTTATAATGACTGATTAAAAAGGCCCATAATAGCAAAGCCCAACCCTAGTAGGTATTGGATTAAATAATAAAAACGAATTTCTATTATTTAATTAATAACTAAGTCATACTTAATTATTATGGGCAAAAACATTCCTTTTAATTCGAATTTATATTATCTCAATTAAGTCTTACTTAATTATAATAAAATTCAAATAATCATCAATTAATTTAAATCCATAATTTAAATTAACTATTCCATTAAGTGCTCTATTTGTGCGACCCTATAGGCTATTATTTAATTGGCAATAATTTTATTCTCTAATAAAATTATAAACAATGAGCGGTATCTAGTAATACATCATTGTTACCCAATTAAACAATAATTAAATCGTGATTAGATAAAACCTTTCGTGATTAATGTTTTTCGTGTAATATAATCCCTTTAACCATACATATTATAGATTAAACTCGAGGCATGTATTTAGTCATCCTCTTCAACATTTAATCCGGGTTTACTTGATCCATGAGTAGATTATCGAGACAAATCATTATTTGAGCATGGCCATGCTTTTATAATCTCACTCAATCAAAAGGCCAATAATATCTCTCCTAATTATAGGAGGGTTAAATCCTTTATCTATCATTCATATTTCTCATACGACTCATGATATACCCGATGTCCACTTTTATCATCACTCGATCAAAAGTAACTTTTAATGTAGTCAAAGTATATTAATCCTCGTATAGAAATATAATGATTTCAAGTCAAAGGATCGTTACACCATTATCACTGTGAGTCTTTCTTATGACTTTATTAAACATGAAGAATCTCACTGTGGGTCTGTCCAATACCATGTACTCTCACATGTACCTATGTATTGACTTTAGTATCCCCATACTTATAACCAATGAGATGTGGTTATCTTGTCAAACAACATACTAGTCTATCTATGTATTATTATTGTCCTATATAATAATACTCGACTAGGGACCTTTAAGAATATGATATATTATATAATCTCAAGTTCAAGTCATGTACTTAAACTATACAATTTGTATCATGATTCTAAGGACATTTATTATGCTAACAAAATATCGCAGTAATTAAGGTCATAATAAATACATTTATTGAATGATCAACTGACATAAAGATAAAAGAATAATGTATTGCCTCTAGGGCACCTACACTAACAATCTCCCACTTGCACTAGAGCCAATCACCCATATATCTAATACCCATGGAACTAGTATGACCATCGTGCTTCTGCTGCGACAAGCCTTTGGTCAGTGGGTCTGTAATGTTATCATTTGTGTGCACTTTACATATGTGTATATCACCCCTTTCATTAATCTCTCGAATAAGGTGAAATCTCCTGAGTATATGTTTAGCCCGGGAGTGTGGTCTAGGTTCTTTAGCCTGTGCAATGGCTCCATTATTATCGCAGTATAGATCAATGGGATCTGCGATCGATGGAACCACTCACAAACCAGAAATGAACTTTCGAATCCAAACGGCCTCCTTAGCTGCTTCACAAGCTGCAATGTACTCAGCCTTCATTGTAGAATCAGCTACTGTTTCTTGCTTTGAACTCTTCCAGCTTACAGCACCTCCGTTTAGACAAAACACAAAACCAGACTGTGATACAGTATCATCTCTGTCTGTTTGGAAACTTGTATCAGTGTAACCTTTTACAACGAGTTTCTCTTCTCCTCCATACACCAAGAATGAATCTTTAGTTCTTTTCAGGTACTTAAGAATATTCTTAACTGCCGTCCAGTGACCTTCACCCGGATTAGACTGGTATCTGCTCGTCATGCTCAAAGCATACGAGACATCTGGGCGAGTACATACCATTGCATACATGATAGATCCAATTGCTGAAGTATATGGAACTTTATTCATGTGGTCCTTCTCATCCAATGATTTCGGACACTGGTCCTTAGAGATCGTTATCCCTTGAGACACGGGGACATCCCCTTTTTGCATTTTGCATTCCAAAACGATGCAAAACCTTATCAATGTATGTGCTCTGACTTAGACCGATCATCCTTCTAGATCTTTCTCTATAGATCCTCATTCCTAGAATGTAGGATGCCTCTCCTAAGTCTTTAATGGAGAAATTGCTCCCTAACCAAGTCTTAACAGCCTTTAGAGAAGGTATATCATTCCCCATTAGTAGTATATCATCAACATATAGTACTATGAATGCCACATAGCTCCCACTAACCTTCTTGTAAACACACGGTTCATCTTCATTTTGAACAAAGCCATACTCTGTGACTATTTCATCAAAACGGATATTCCATCTCCTAGAGGATTGCTTCAATCCATAAATGGATCGACGCAATTTACATACCTTGCCAGCATTCCTTGGATCGACAAAACCCTCAGGTTGTGTCATGTACACATTCTCTTCAAGGCTTCCATTAAGGAAGGCTGTTTTGACATCCATTTGCCAGATTTCATAATCATGGAATGCTGCAATGGCAAGTAAAATCCTTATAGACTTGACCATAGCCACTGGTGAGAAAGTTTCATCATAGTCAATACCATGAATTTGTTTGAAACCTTTTGCAACCAGCCCAGCTTTATAGGTCTGAACATTTCCATCCATGCCCTTTTTCTTCTTAAAAACCCATTTGCACCCTATGGGTTTTACCCCTTCAGGTGGATCAACCAAAGTCCATACTTGGTTTTCGTACATGGAATCTATCTCAGATTTCATGGCTTCAAGCCATCTCTTAGAGTCTGGACTGTTCATAGCATCTTGGTATGTGAGAGGCTCATCTTCATCTATGAGCATCAAATCACCACACTGAATCATGAGAAATCCATATCTCTCTGGCTCATGGCGAAATCCACCAGATCTACGAACAACCTGTGTTTGTTGAGCATTATCATTATTCTGCTCTTGTTCCACTTCAGGTTCAATGCTATTTTGCGGTTCTCGATCTTCATCGAGATCTATAGTTCTCCCACTGTTTCTTTTGACTGTGATACAGTATCATCTCTGTCTGTTTGGAAACTTGCATCAGTGTAACCTTTTACAACGAGTTTCTCTTCTCCTCCATACACCAAGAATGAATCTTTAGTTCTTTTCAGGTACTTAAGAATATTCTTAACTGCCGTCCAGTGACCTTCACCCGGATTAGACTGGTATCTGCTCGTCATGCTCAAAGCATACGAGACATCTGGGCGAGTACATACCATTGCATACATGATAGATCCAATTGCTGAAGTATATGGAACTTTATTAATGTGGTCCTTCTCATCCAATGATTTCGGACACTGGTCCTTAGAGATCGTTATCCCTTGAGACACGGGGACATCCCCTTTTTGCATTTTGCATTCTAAAATGATGCAAAACCTTATCAATGTATGTGCTCTGACTTAGACCGATCATCCTTCTAGATCTTTCTCTATAGATCCTCATTCCTAAAATGTAGGATGCCTCTCCTAAGTCTTTAATGGAGAAATTGCTCCCTAACCAAGTCTTAACAGCCTTTAGAGAAGGTATATCATTCCCCATTAGTAGTATATCATCAACATATAGTACTATGAATGCCACATAGCTCCCACTAACCTTCTTGTAAACACACGGTTCATCTTCATTTTGAACAAAGCCATACTCTGTGACTATTTCATCAAAACGGATATTCCATCTCCTAGAGGATTGCTTCAATCCATAAATGGATCGACGCAATTTACATACCTTGCCAGCATTCCTTGGATCGACAAAACCCTCAGGTTGTGTCATGTACACATTCTCTTCAAGGCTTCCATTAAGGAAGGCTGTTTTGACATCCATTTGCCAGATTTCATAATCATGGAATGCTGCAATGGCAAGTAAAATCCTTATAGACTTGACCATAGCCACTGGTGAGAAAGTTTCATCATAGTCAATACCATGAATTTGTTTGAAACCTTTTGCAACCAGCCCAGCTTTATAGGTCTGAACATTTCCATCCATGCCCTTTTTCTTCTTAAAAACCCATTTGCACCCTATGGGTTTTACCCCTTCAGGTGGATCAACCAAAGTCCATACTTGGTTTTCGTACATGGAATCTATCTCAGATTTCATGGCTTCAAGCCATCTCTTAGAGTCTGGACTGTTCATAGCATCTTGGTATGTGAGAGGCTCATCTTCATCTATGAGCATCAAATCACCACACTGAATCATGAGAAATCCATATCTCTCTGGCTCATGGCGAAATCCACCAGATCTACGAACAACCTGTGTTTGTTGAGCATTATCATTATTCTGCTCTTGTTCCACTTCAGGTTCAATGCTATTTTGCGGTTCTCGATCTTCATCGAGATCTATAGTTCTACCACTATTTCTTTTGGAAACAAAATCTCTTTCCATGAAGACAGCATCTCGAGCAATAAACACTTTCTGCTCAGAAGGACTATAAAAATAATACGCCTTTGTTTCATTAGGGTATCCTACAAAAATGCACTCTTCGGATTTAGGTCCAAGCTTGTCAGATTATTGACGTTTCACAAACGCCTTACATCCCCAAACTTTCATAAAGTTCATGCCTGACCGTTTCTCTTTCCATATCTCATATGGAGTCTTTTGAACCTTCTTAGTAGGAACACGGTTAAGTATGAAAGCCGCTGTTTGTAGAGCGTAACCCCAGAAACTAATTGGAAGATCTGCATGACTCATCATCGATCGCACCATGTCTAACAAGGTGCGATTTCTCCTCTCTGAAACTCTATTCCATTGAGGTGTTCCTGGTGGAGTGAGTTGTGATACAATACCACACTCTTTCAAATACTCTCTCAATTCGGTGCTTAATTATTCACCCCAACGATCGGATCGTAAGATCTTAATACTTGCATCTCCGCCAATTTGCTTCTCTACTTCAACCTTGTATTCTTTAAATTTTTCAAAAGAATCGGATTTGTTCTTCATAAGATATACATATCCATATCTACTGAAATCATCAGTAAATGTTATGAAGTAGTAGTAGCCTCCTCTAGCCATTAAACGCATTAGGCCACATACATCACTATGTATTAGCTCCAGACGTTTAGTGGCCCTTTGACCCTTACCAGTGAAAGGGGCTTTAGTCATCTTACCAAGCAAACAAGATTCGCATTCTTCGTATGATTCAAAATCAAACTTATCCAAGTATCCATCCTTATGTAATTTGGATATGCGTTTCTCATTTATGTGGCCTAGACGACAATGCCAGAGGTATGTTTGATTTGAGTCATTCATTTTAAGTCGCTTATTTTCTATATTACAGACAGGGTTATCTAAATCAAGAACATATAAACCATTAAATAAACGCGCAAACACCATAGGTTAAATCATTCAAAGCAAAAGAGCAACTGTTGTTCTTTATTGTAAATGAAAAACCTTTCTTGTCCAAACAAGAAACAGAAATAATGTTTCTGCGAATCGCAGGCACGTAAAAACAGTCTTCTAGTTCTAAAACAAGCCCAGAGGGCATAGATAAATAATAAGTCCCTACAGCTAAAGCAACAACTTTTGCTCCATTGCCTACTCTTAGGTCCACTTCTCCCTTAGCCAAAGTTCTACTTCTCTGCAGGCCCTGCACATTTATAGAAATGTGAGAAGCACATCCAGTATCAAATACCCAAGATGTAGAAATAGACAAATTGACTTCTATAACATAAATACCTGATCCAGAAATCTGAACTGCTTTCTTTTTCTTTAGATCCTCCAAGTAAATTGGACAGTTTCTCTTCCAGTGACCATCTTTCTTACAGTAGTGACATTCACCCTTGGCCACACCACCTTTAGGCTTTAAAGCCTGTTTGGGACCTGACTTTGGCTTGGGTGTAGAATCAGATCCAATCTTCTTCTTACCCTTCCATTTGCCCTTCCCTTTGGCCTTACCTTTATTTCACACCATCAGTATGGGAGCAGGTTCAGCTGTCTTCATGTTGGTCTCATATGTTCTCAACATATGCAACAATTCAGTAGGTGTTTTGTCAAATTCATTCATATTGTAGTTCACAACAAACTGAGTGAATTTGTTGTTCAAAGAATTCATGATTAGGTCAATACCAGTTTCCGGACCAATCGGGAAACCCAAAGTTTCAAGGTACTCAATGTAACCAATCATCTTCAGAACATGTGGGCCAACTGGTTCACTCGCCCCTTGTTTGCAATTAAAAAGTGACTTACTCATGTTGAACCTTTCTTGACGAGTTTGGCTTGCAAACATGCTTTGTAAGTGCTCATTGATAGTATATGCATCAATATGCACATGCTGTCTTTGAAGCTCAGCACTCATAGTTGCCAACATAAGACATGCAACATCATTTACATCATTCTCATCCCTTGTGCGTGTTGCTCGTTCATCAGCAGTAGCACCCTCTGGAAGGGGGGCCTGGAGGAGGAATATCAATGACATGAAGCTTGCGCTCCTACCTGAGGACAATCCTCAAATTTCTCTGCCAGTCTAGGAAGTTGTTTCCTCCTGTCAGCTTGTCCTTCTCAAGGACTGAACGTACGGATAGTGTGTTTGTGTTGTTTGCCATTACTCAGTATCTACAATAATAAAAGCGCAAAATAAACATTAGATTGTCTAAGTTAAAATTTTATGTTCATATGATTATGATATATTCGTAATATATCTCCCACTATTTTTTTTATCAAATTAATAGCCCTAACTATTAATTCGGAAAGTATATCCCATAAATCTTTCTAGTGAGCCAAGATCCATATTTCCTCATGTTCTAAGTCAACCACTGGTATCCTTAAAACATGATTATTTAGGTAGACAACAGTTGTCAATTATATCATATATAATTCTTGGATAATTTGGTGAACAACAATTGATCTTATCTATCTAATAGATTTTTAACCAAACTCTATGCTTCTAAGTTCATAATAGTTGAATATAACCGTTTATATTCACCTTATTATGATGACTCAGTTAAGTTAGACCCAATGATACAACGTCCGAATATAACCGTTTATATTCGTTGCATTTCACCATGATATATAGGAGTCCCCTGCCACTGACAGCCCTTCCCCTTATCGATCTAGGATTTAATGAGTGTTCATTCATTGGAAAGCATCTGATTAAAACTTAATATTTTTACTTAGGGATTTTTAATTTAGAACGATCATGATCCCATCATAAAGAGATTCCCAATTTTTCCTTTAATAAAATACTTCAAATCAATACTCGTCAATGGTTTGATTTCCAGGTAGTGGAGGAGTCACATCGGTCTCGCTTAAAACCCACAGCCTTACAAGTTCTATGAACCCGTTGTTGACAAAATTGCCCCATATCAGAAATAAAGAAAATTCGTATTTTATTCCGTGTTTCATAAACACGAGAATCTCATCATCGTTTGTTAATTTTAAATCTTGAGTCATTACAGATTTGATCTTGTTTAAAGGCATGGCATGGGTGATGTATCTAATACATACATGCATCATTAATCTAATTAAAACATGCATTTTCTACTCTACACATACTATTTATACATCATATGAAAAGTACGTAAAGTAAACGTGCAATAGTTATGGCCCAATCCTATGTGATCTTTTCAGGCTAATGAAAAGATCAAGGTCAATCTATGGTGTAAAAATAACTATTACATATGTCTTCTCTATTGCTTCCATTATCTCCTTGGCCTCCATAGGATGCCTCCTCTTTCCCTTGTCCTTCTTGGATGTTACATTAAGAATTATATTAATGAACTTACAAAAGAACTCGAGTGACATTCGAGATAAAACAACTACAAATAGAAAACGACATGCAAGTCGTATTTATTACAAACCAAAAGAATAAACCATTACAACTAAGGTCTTAAGGCCATAACTATGCACCATGCTCAAGTAACCATTAAAGAACATGATAGATCATATAAAGATGACATACTATTTATCACTTATCATGATCCAATCAAGAATAATAAATAAGTAAAGCATATGTCATAAGCACAAATTAAAAACGAAACCCTAAGCACGCGGATCGACCTAAGCATATGGCGGAAATTTTTGCAAAATCAAGTATCAGAATACTAGAAAAACATGTATCAGAATACTATTCCAGAAGCATGTATCAGAATACTATTCCAGAAGCATGTATCAGTATACACACGATCCATATCCCAGTTACCAAAAACGTGTATCAGTATACATATTTTAAGAGATCGCATACATATGAGTTATGGCAGATCTTAAACATACTAGTATCATCATATAGATCATCAACAGATTCATCATATCATTCATATAACATAACTGTTATCATGGCAGACTCATATAACATAACTGTTATCATGGCAGACTCATCACACATGCATACTTGTAAAAATACAGTAAACACGTAACCAAATCAGCCCCTTATACACGTAGCTCTGATGCCATTGATGTACTAGCCTCCTTCTTGACGATCTGAATTGCCTCTGCCTCTCTTTTCTGCTAGGGTTTTCTTAAAAAACGCACAAGCCTCTTTAACCTCTCATTATCTATTTATAATGACTGATTAAAAAGGCCCATAATAGCAAAGCCCAACCCTAGTAGGTATTGGATTAAATATAAAAACGAATTTCTATTATTTAATTAATAACTAAGTCATACTTAATTATTATGGGCAAAAACATTCCTTTTAATTCGAATTATATTATCTCAATTAAGTCTTACTTAATTATAATAAAATTCAAATAATCATCAATTAATTTAAATCCATAATTTAAATTAACTATTCCATTAAGTGCTCTATTTGTGCGACCCTATAGGCTATTATTTAATTGGCAATAATTTTATTCTCTAATAAAATTATAAACAATGAGCGGTATCTAGTAATACATCATTGTTACCCAATTAAACAATAATTAAATCGTGATTAGATAAACCTTTCGTGATTAATGTTTTTCGTGTAATATAATCCCTTTAACCATACATATTATAGATTAAACTCGAGGCATGTATTTAGTCATCCTCTTCAACATTTAATCCGGGTTTACTTGATCCATGAGTAGATTATCGAGACAAATCATTATTTGAGCATGGCCATACTTTTATAATCTCACTCAATCAGAGGCCAATATATCTCTCCTAATTATAGGAGGGTTAAATCTTTATCTATCATTCATATTTCTCATACGACTCATGATATACCCGATGTCCACTTTTATCATCACCCGATCAAAAGTAACTTTTAATGTAGTCAAAGTATATTAATCCTCGTATAGAAATATAATGATTTCAAGTCAAAGGATCGTTACACCATTATCACTGGGAGTCTTTCTTATGACTTTATTAAACATGAAGAATCTCACTGGGGGTCTGTCCAGTACCATGTACTCTCACATGTACCTATGTATTGACTTTAGTATCCCCATACTATAACCAATGAGATGTGGTTATCTTGTCAAACAATATACTAGTCCTATCTATGTATTATTATTGTCCTATATAATAATACTCGACTAGGGACCTTTAAGAATATGATATATTATAATCTCAAGTTCAAGTCATGTACTTAAACTATTACAATTTGTATCATGATTCTAAGGACATTTATTATGCTAACAAAATATCGCAGTAATTAAGGTCATACTAATACATTTATTGAATGATCAACTGACTAAGATAAAAGAATAATGTATTGGCCTCTAGGGCACCTACACTAACAGCTTTGGCTTTGTCAATTAAAGAGCATAAAAATTCAACTTTGCTCATCTGAAATAAGACAGATAGAGATTACTATCTCCGTATGACCAGTATGCTTTTTCCTTTTTGGAATTCTCAATCATTCATAACTTTTTTCCATCTATTGGTTAGTGTCACAATAAAGTCAGTATGGGACATGACCAATAAGATGAAAGAAATAGGTTATG
>NW_027417106.1:0-39193 GCF_009905375.1 Apium graveolens
GGATTTGGATTTGGAAAAGGGTCATGAGCATATCAGTGGTACATTCTCATTAGACCCAATCAGGATTACTGGCTCATCATCTAAACAAAAAAACAAAACAAATTATATTAAATCATTTTTACCCATTTATCTTTAACTAAATTAAAATAACACATTAAATTAAAATTAATTTTTAATTTAACAAATTTTAAGTTTCTCCCTAAAAATTAAAAATTTAGATAATAATGCATACAATGATAAGGAATGTGTAGTTGAGTCAAGTATATTTTGGTTAGACCCAACAATGGCTTAAAAATCCAGTCCATTATGAGCATTGACAACCTTGTGGATTTGATCATTCAAACAATCATTCACCCAATGCAATTGATTGTATGAAGGCAGTTATAGATTATCTAAATTAAAGCGATTAGTAAAATAGTTATAATAATTTTAAATTTACCTTTTTAACTAAACTTATTTCAAATTTGTTATTAAGAAAATGAATTACACAAAAAATGTGCATACCAAAATGAGGGAATTACACAGTATTTGGATTTCGAATAGGGTCATGAGCATATAGGTTGTACATTTTCATTAGGCCCAATGAGGATTACTGGCTCATCGGCTAAACAAAAAAATAAAAAAATTATATTAAATCATTTTATCCCATTTATCTTTAACTAAATTAAAACAACACATTAAATTAAAATTAATTTTTTAATTAAACAAATTTAAATTTCTCACAAAAATATAAAAACTTAAATAATAACGCATACAATGATGAGGAATGTGTAGTGGATCATCCTTGGGATCAGGTTCAAGTATATATTGGTTAGGGCGAGCATTGGCTTGAGAATCCCATCCATTATTAGCATGGGCAACATTGTGGATTTGATCATTCAAAAAATCATTCACCTAATTAAATTGATTGTATGAAGGAAGTTATAGATTATCTAAATTAAAGCAAACACAATTAGTAAAATAGTTATACTAATTTTAAATTTACTTTTTTACTAAACTTATTTCAAATTTGTCTCAAAAAAAATTACACAAAAAAATTGTGCATAACAAAATGAGGGACTTGCACTCTGGAGTTGGGAGCATAAACTTTATTCACCTTAATGAGTGGTACATGCTCGTTAGGACCAATGAGGATTACTAGTTTATCAGCTAAACAAGTAAACAAAATAAATTATATTAAATCATATTTCCCCATGTATCTTTAGCTAAATTAAAACAACAAATTAAATTAAAATTAATTTTTTATTTAAACTAATTTTAAATTTCTGAAAAAAATAAATTATAGTGCATACAATGAGAAGAATGTGTAGTTGATTAGCTTCAGGTCCAAGTACATTTTGGTTATGCCCATCATTGGCTTGAAAATCATATATTAGATATGCAATATTATGGATTTGATCATTCAAAAAATTATTCATCCAATCAAAATGAGGTTCTGAAGGCAATTGTAGATTATTGTTATACCCAAAATTTGGCATTGGATTGACTCGGGTCAAACGCGGGCTAATTACTAAAATTTATATATCTTAACATCTGTAGGGTTGGATCATCGAAAATCATTTTAAAAATTAATCTTGTCAACTCGGGAACGAGTCTCGTTGTTGGGAGGGGTACATTAACTGGATTTTTCTAAACCTGACATGCAAGATGAATTTCAAATTTTTTAATAATTTTTTCATATGACTAAAATTGATATATCTTAACATCCGTACGGTTGGATCGTCGAAAAAATTATTTTAAAAATTAATCTTGTCAACCGGAAACGAGTCTCGTTGTCGGGAGGGGTACATTAACTGGATTTTTCTAATCCTGATTCAAATTTTTTAATAATTTTTTCATATGACTAAAATTGATATATCTTAACATCCGTACGGTTGGATCGTCGAAAAAATCATTTTAAAAATTAATCTTGTCAATCGGGAACGAGTCTCGTTGTCGGGAGGGGTACATTAACTGGATTTTTCTAATCCTGACATGCAAGATGAATTTCAAATTTTTTAATAATTTTTTCATATGACTAAAATTGATATATCTTAACATCCGTACGGTTGGATCGTCGAAAAAATCATTTTAAAAATTAATCTTGTCAATCGGGAACGAGTCTCGTTGTCGGGAGGGGTACATTAACTGGATTTTTCTAAACCTGACATGCAAGATGAATTTCAAATTTTTTAATAATTTTTTCATATGACTAAAATTGATATATCTTAACATCCGTACGGTTGGATCGTCGAAAAAATCATTTTAAAAATTAATCTTGTCAACCGGGAACGAGTCTCGTTGTCGGGAGGGGTACATTAACTGGATTTTTCTAATCCTGACATGCAAGATGAATTTCAAATTTTTTAATAATTTTTTCATATGACTAAAATTGATATATCTTAACATCCGTACGGTTGGATCGTCGAAAAAATCATTTTAAAAATTAATCTTGTCAATCGGGAACGAGTCTCGTTGTCGGGAGGGGTACATTAACTGGATTTTTCTAAACCTGACATGCAAGATGAATTTCAAATTTTTTAATAATTTTTTCATATGACTAAAATTGATATATCTTAACATCCGTACGGTTGGATCGTCGAAAAAATCATTTTAAAAATTAATCTTGTCAACCGGGAACGAGTCTCGTTGTCGGGAGGGGTACATTAACTGGATTTTTCTAATCCTGACATGCAAGATGAATTTCAAATTTTTTAATAATTTTTTCATATGACTAAAATTGATATATCTTAACATCCGTACGGTTGGATCGTCGAAAAAATCATTTTAAAAATTAATCTTGTCAACCGGAAACGAGTCTCGTTGTCGGGAGGGGTACATTAACTGGATTTTTCTAATCCTGACATGCAAGATGAATTTCAAATTTTTTAATAATTTTTTCATATGACTAAAATTGATATATCTTAACATCCGTACGGTTGGATCGTCGAAAAAATCATTTTAAAAATTAATCTTGTCAATCGGGAACGAGTCTCGTTGTCGGGAGGGGTACATTAACTGGATTTTTCTAATCCTGACATGCAAGATGAATTTCAAATTTTTTAATAATTTTTTCATATGACTAAAATTGATATATCTTAACATCCGTACGGTTGGATCGTCGAAAAAATCATTTTAAAAATTAATCTTGTCAACCGGGAACGAGTCTCGTTGTCGGGAGGGGTACATTAACTGGATTTTTCTAAATCCTGACATGCAAGATGAATTTCAAATTTTTTAATAATTTTTTCATATGACTAAAATTGATATATCTTAACATCCGTACGGTTGGATCGTCGAAAAAATCATTTTAAAAATTAATCTTGTCAACCGGGAACGAGTCTCGTTGTCGGGAGGGGTACATTAACTGGATTTTTCTAATCCTGACATGCAAGATGAATTTCAAATTTTTTAATAATTTTTTCATATGACTAAAATTGATATATCTTAACATCCGTACGGTTGGATCGTCGAAAAAATCATTTTAAAAATTAATCTTGTCAATCGGGAACGAGTCTCGTTGTCGGGAGGGGTACATTAACTGGATTTTTCTAACCTGACATGCAAGATGAATTTCAAATTTTTTAATAATTTTTTCATATGACTAAAATTGATATATCTTAACATCCGTACGGTTGGATCGTCGAAAAAATCATTTTAAAAATTAATCTTGTCAATCGGGAACGAGTCTCGTTGTCGGGAGGGGTACATTAACTGGATTTTTCTAATCCTGACATGCAAGATGAATTTCAAATTTTTTAATAATTTTTTCATATGACTAAAATTGATATATCTTAACATCCGTACGGTTGGATCGTCGAAAAAATCATTTTAAAAATTAATCTTGTCAACCGGGAACGAGTCTCGTTGTCGGGAGGGGTACATTAACTGGATTTTTCTAAACCTGACATGCAAGATGAATTTCAAATTTTTTAATAATTTTTTCATATGACTAAAATTGATATATCTTAACATCCGTACGGTTGGATCGTCGAAAAAATCATTTTAAAAATTAATCTTGTCAACCGGGAACGAGTCTCGTTGTCGGGAGGGGTACATTAACTGGATTTTTCTAAACCTGACATGCAAGATGAATTTCAAATTTTTTAATAATTTTTTCATATGACTAAAATTGATATATCTTAACATCCGTACGGTTGGATCGTCGAAAAAATCATTTTAAAAATTAATCTTGTCAATCGGGAACGAGTCTCGTTGTCGGGAGGGGTACATTAACTGGATTTTTCTAATCCTGACATGCAAGATGAATTTCAAATTTTTTAATAATTTTTTCATATGACTAAAATTGATATATCTTAACATCCGTACGGTTGGATCGTCGAAAAAATCATTTTAAAAATTAATCTTGTCAACCGGGAACGAGTCTCGTTGTCGGGAGGGGTACATTAACTGGATTTTTCTAATCCTGACATGCAAGATGAATTTCAAATTTTTTAATAATTTTTTCATATGACTAAAATTGATATATCTTAACATCCGTACGGTTGGATCGTCGAAAAAATCATTTTAAAAATTAATCTTGTCAATCGGGAACGAGTCTCGTTGTCGGGAGGGGTACATTAACTGGATTTTTCTAATCCTGACATGCAAGATGAATTTCAAATTTTTTAATAATTTTTTCATATGACTAAAATTGATATATCTTAACATCCGTACGGTTGGATCGTCGAAAAAATCATTTTAAAAATTAATCTTGTCAACCGGGAACGAGTCTCGTTGTCGGGAGGGGTACATTAACTGGATTTTTCTAAACCTGACATGCAAGATGAATTTCAAATTTTTTAATAATTTTTTCATATGACTAAAATTGATATATCTTAACATCTGTACGGTTGGATCGTCAAAAAAATCATTTTAAAAATTAATCTTGTCAACCGGAAAGAGTCTCGTTGTCGGGAGGGGTACATTAACTGGATTTTTCTAATCCTGACATGCAAAATGAATATCAAATTTTTTAATAATTTTTTCATATGACTAAAATTGATATATATTAACATCCGTACGGTTGGATCGTCGAAAAAATCATTTTAAAAATTAATCTTGTCAACCGGGAACGAGTCTCGTTGTCGGGAGGGGTACATTAACTGGATTTTTCTAATCCTAACATGCAAGATGAATTTCAAATTTTTTAATAATTTTTTCATATGACTAAAATTGATATATCTTAACATCCGTACGGTTGGATCGTCGAAAAAATCATTTTAAAAATTAATCTTGTCAATCGGGAACGAGTCTCGTTGTCGGGAGGGGTACATTAACTGGATTTTTCTAATCCTGACATGCAAGATGAATTTCAAATTTTTTAATAATTTTTTCATATGACTAAAATTGATATATCTTAACATCCGTACGGTTGGATCGTCGAAAAAATCATTTTAAAAATTAATCTTGTCAATCGGGAACGAGTCTCGTTGTCGGGAGGGGTACATTAACTGGATTTTTCTAATCCTGACATGCAAGATGAATTTCAAATTTTTTAATAATTTTTTCATATGACTAAAATTGATATATCTTAACATCCGTACGGTTGGATCGTCGAAAAAATCATTTTAAAAATTAATCTTGTCAATCGGGAACGAGTCTCGTTGTCGGGAGGGGTACATTAACTGGATTTTTCTAATCCTGACATGCAAGATGAATTTCAAATTTTTTAATAATTTTTTCATATGACTAAAATTGATATATCTTAACATCCGTACGGTTGGATCGTCGAAAAAATCATTTTAAAAATTAATCTTGTCAATCGGGAACGAGTCTCGTTGTCGGGAGGGGTACATTAACTGGATTTTTCTAATCCTGACATGCAAGATGAATTTCAAATTTTTTAATAATTTTTTCATATGACTAAAATTGATATATCTTAACATCCGTACGGTTGGATCGTCGAAAAAATCATTTTAAAAATTAATCTTGTCAATCGGGAACGAGTCTCGTTGTCGGGAGGGGTACAT
Organism: Apium graveolens; assembly: GCF_009905375.1. Taxonomy (NCBI): domain Eukaryota; kingdom Viridiplantae; phylum Streptophyta; class Magnoliopsida; order Apiales; family Apiaceae; genus Apium; species Apium graveolens. The sequence goes on from NW_027417106.1 coordinate 5,952, forward strand.
TAACTGGATTTTTCTAATCCTGACATGCAAGATGAATTTCAAATTTTTTAATAATTTTTTCATATGACTAAAATTGATATATCTTAACATCCGTACGGTTGGATCGTCGAAAAAATCATTTTAAAAATTAATCTTGTCAATCGGGAACGAGTCTCGTTGTCGGGAGGGGTACATTAACTGGATTTTTCTAATCCTGACATGCAAGATGAATTTCAAATTTTTTAATAATTTTTTCATATGACTAAAATTGATATATCTTAACATCCGTACGGTTGGATCGTCGAAAAAATCATTTTAAAAATTAATCTTGTCAACCGGGAACGAGTCTCGTTGTCGGGAGGGGTACATTAACTGGATTTTTCTAATCCTGACATGCAAGATGAATTTCAAATTTTTTAATAATTTTTTCATATGACTAAAATTGATATATCTTAACATCCGTACGGTTGGATCGTCGAAAAAATCATTTTAAAAATTAATCTTGTCAATCGGGAACGAGTCTCGTTGTCGGGAGGGGTACATTAACTGGATTTTTCTAAACCTGACATGCAAGATGAATTTCAAATTTTTTAATAATTTTTTCATATGACTAAAATTGATATATCTTAACATCCGTACGGTTGGATCGTCGAAAAAATCATTTTAAAAATTAATCTTGTCAACCGGGAACGAGTCTCGTTGTCGGGAGGGGTACATTAACTGGATTTTTCTAATCCTGACATGCAAGATGAATTTCAAATTTTTTAATAATTTTTTCATATGACTAAAATTGATATATCTTAACATCCGTACGGTTGGATCGTCGAAAAAATCATTTTAAAAATTAATCTTGTCAACCGGAACGAGTCTCGTTGTCGGGAGGGGTACATTAACTGGATTTTTCTAATCCTGACATGCAAGATGAATTTCAAATTTTTTAATAATTTTTTCATATGACTAAAATTGATATATCTTAACATCCGTATGGTTGGATCGTCGAAAAAATCATTTTAAAAATTAATCTTGTCAATCGGAACGAGTTTTGTTGTCGGGAGGGGTACATTGACTGGATTTTTCTAAACCTGACATGCAAGATGAATTTCAAATTTTTTAATAATTTTTTCATATGACTAAAATTGATATATCTTAACATCCGTACGGTTGGATCGTCGAAAAAATCATTTTAAAAATTAATCTTGTCAATCGGGAACGAGTCTCGTTGTCGGGAGGGGTACATTAACTGGATTTTTCTAAACCTGACATGCAAGATGAATTTCAAATTTTTTAATAATTTTTTCATATGACTAAAATTGATATATCTTAACATCCGTACGGTTGGATCGTCAAAAAAATCATTTTAAAAATTAATCTTGTCAACCGGAACGAGTCTCGTTGTCGGGAGGGGTACATTAACTGGATTTTTCTAAACCTGACATGCAAGATGAATTTCAAATTTTTTAATAATTTTTTTCATATGACTAAAATTGATATATCTTAACATCCGTACGGTTGGATCGTCGAAAAAATCATTTTAAAAATTAATCTTGTCAATCGGGAACGAGTCTCGTTGTCGGGAGGGGTACATTAACTGGATTTTTCTAATCCTGACATGCAAGATGAATTTCAAATTTTTTAATAATTTTTTCATATGACTAAAATTGATATATCTTAACATCCGTACGGTTGGATCGTCAAAAAATCATTTTAAAAATTAATCTTGTCAACCGGGAACGAGTCTCGTTGTCGGGAGGGGTACATTAACTGGATTTTTCTAATCCTGACATGCAAGATGAATATCAAATTTTTTAATAATTTTTTCATATGACTAAAATTGATATATCTTAACATCCGTACGGTTGGATCGTCGAAAAAATCATTTTAAAAATTAATCTTGTCAATCGGGAACGAGTCTCGTTGTCGGGAGGGGTACATTAACTGGATTTTTCTAATCCTGACATGCAAGATGAATTTCAAATTTTTTAATAATTTTTTCATATGACTAAAATTGATATATCTTAACATCCGTACGGTTGGATCGTCGAAAAAATCATTTTAAAAATTAATCTTGTCAATCGGGAACGAGTCTCGTTGTCGGGAGGGGTACATTAACTGGATTTTTCTAACCTGACATGCAAGATGAATTTCAAATTTTTTAATAATTTTTTCATATGACTAAAATTGATATATCTTAACATCCGTACGGTTGGATCGTCGAAAAAATCATTTTAAAAATTAATCTTGTCAACCGGAACGAGTCTCGTTGTCGGGAGGGGTACATTAACTGGATTTTTCTAATCCTGACATGCAAGATGAATTTCAAATTTTTTAATAATTTTTTCATATGACTAAAATTGATATATCTTAACATCCGTACGGTTGGATCGTCGAAAAAATCATTTTAAAAATTAATCTTGTCAACCGGGAACGAGTCTCGTTGTCGGGAGGGGTACATTAACTGGATTTTTCTAAATCCTGACATGCAAGATGAATTTCAAATTTTTTAATAATTTTTTCATATGACTAAAATTGATATATCTTAACATCCGTACGGTTGGATCGTCAAAAAATCTTTTAAAAATTAATCTTGTCAATCGGGAACGAGTCTCGTTGTCGGGAGGGGTACATTAACTGGATTTTTCTAATCCTGACATGCAAGATGAATTTCAAATTTTTTAATAATTTTTTCATATGACTAAAATTGATATATCTTAACATCCGTATGGTTGGATCATCGAAAAAATCATTTTAAAAATTAATCTTGTCAACCGGGAACGAGTCTCGTTGTTGGGAGGGGTACATTAACTGGATTTTTCTAAACCTGACATGCAAGATGAATTTCAAATTTTTTAATAATTTTTTCATATGACTAAAATTGATATATCTTAACATCCGTACGGTTGGATCGTCAAAAAATATTTTAAAAATTAATCTTGTCAACCGGAAACGAGTCTCGTTGTCGGGAGGGTACATTAACTGGATTTTTCTAATCCTGACATGCAAGATGAATATCAAATTTTTTAATAATTTTTTCATATGACTAAAATTGATATATCTTAACATCCGTACGGTTGGATCGTCGAAAAAATCATTTTAAAAATTAATCTTGTCAACCGGGAACGAGTCTCGTTGTCGGGAGGGGTACATTAACTGGATTTTTCTAAACCTGACATGCAAGATGAATTTCAAATTTTTTAATAATTTTTTCATATGACTAAAATTGATATATCTTAACATCCGTACGGTTGGATCGTCGAAAAAATCATTTTAAAAATTAATCTTGTCAACCGGGAACGAGTCTCGTTGTCGGGAGGGGTACATTAACTGGATTTTTCTAATCCTGACATGCAAGATGAATTTCAAATTTTTTAATAATTTTTTCATATGACTAAAATTGATATATCTTAACATCCGTACGGTTGGATCGTCGAAAAAATCATTTTAAAAATTAATCTTGTCAATCGGGAACGAGTCTCGTTGTCGGGAGGGTACATTAACTGGATTTTTCTAACCTGACATGCAAGATGAATTTCAAATTTTTTAATAATTTTTTCATATGACTAAAATTGATATATCTTAACATCCGTACGGTTGGATCGTCGAAAAAATCATTTTAAAAATTAATCTTGTCAATCGGGAACGAGTCTCGTTGTCGGGAGGGGTACATTAACTGGATTTTTCTAATCCTGACATGCAAGATGAATTTCAAATTTTTTAATAATTTTTTCATATGACTAAAATTGATATATCTTAACATCCGTACGGTTGGATCGTCGAAAAAATCATTTTAAAAATTAATCTTGTCAACCGGAACGAGTCTCGTTGTCGGGAGGGGTACATTAACTGGATTTTTCTAAACCTGACATGCAAGATGAATTTCAAATTTTTTAATAATTTTTTCATATGACTAAAATTGATATATCTTAACATCCGTACGGTTGGATCGTCGAAAAAATCATTTTAAAAATTAATCTTGTCAACCGGAACGAGTCTCGTTGTCGGGAGGGGTACATTAACTGGATTTTTCTAAACCTGACATGCAAGATGAATTTCAAATTTTTTAATATTTTTTCATATGACTAAAATTGATATATCTTAACATCCGTACGGTTGGATCGTCGAAAAATCATTTTAAAAATTAATCTTGTCAATCGGGAACGAGTCTCGTTGTCGGGATGGGTACATTAACTGGATTTTTCTAATCCTGACATGCAAGATGAATTTCAAATTTTTTAATAATTTTTTCATATGACTAAAATTGATATATCTTAACATCCGTATGGTTGGATCGTCAAAAAATCATTTTAAAAATTAATCTTGTCAACCGGAAACGAGTCTCGTTGTCGGGAGGGTACATTAACTGGATTTTTCTAATCCTGACATGCAAGATGAATATCAAATTTTTTAATAATTTTTTCATATGACTAAAATTGATATATCTTAACATCCGTACGGTTGGATCGTCGAAAAAATCATTTTAAAAATTAATCTTGTCAATCGGGAACGAGTCTCGTTGTTGGGAGGGGTACATTAACTAGATTTTTCTAATCCTGACATGCAAGATGAATTTCAAATTTTTTAATAATTTTTTCATATGACTAAAATTGATATATCTTAACATCCGTAGGTTGGATCATCGAAAAATCATTTTAAAAATTAATCTTGTCAACTCGGGAACGAGTCTCGTTGTCGGGAGGGGTACATTAACTGGATTTTTCTAAACCTGACATGCAAGATGAATTTCAAATTTTTTAATAATTTTTTCATATGACTAAAATTGATATATCTTAACATCCGTACGGTTGGATCGTCAAAAAATTATTTTAAAAATTAATCTTGTCAACCGGAACGAGTCTCGTTGTCGGGAGGGGTACATTAACTGGATTTTTCTAATCCTGACATGCAAGATGAATATCAAATTTTTTAATAATTTTTTCATATGACTAAAATTGATATATCTTAACATCCGTACGGTTGGATCGTCGAAAAAATCATTTTAAAAATTAATCTTGTCAACCGGGAACGAGTCTCGTTGTCGGGAGGGGTACATTAACTGGATTTTTCTAAACCTGACATGCAAGATGAATTTCAAATTTTTTAATAATTTTTTCATATGACTAAAATTGATATATCTTAACATCCGTACGGTTGGATCGTCAAAAAATCATTTTAAAAATTAATCTTGTCAACCGGAACGAGTCTCGTTGTCGGGAGGGGTACATTAACTGGATTTTTCTAATCCTGACATGCAAGATGAATATCAAATTTTTTAATAATTTTTTCATATGACTAAAATTGATATATCTTAACATCCGTACGGTTGGATCGTCGAAAAAATCATTTTAAAAATTAATCTTGTCAATCGGGAACGAGTCTCGTTGTCGGGAGGGGTACATTAACTGGATTTTTCTAAACCTGACATGCAAGATGAATTTCAAATTTTTTAATAATTTTTTCATATGACTAAAATTGATATATCTTAACATCCGTACAGTTGGATCGTCGAAAAAATAATTTTAAAAATTAATCTTGTCAATAGGGAACGAGTCTCGTTGTCGGGAGGGGTACATTAACTGGAATTTTCTAAACCTGACATGCAAGATGAATTTCAAATTTTTTAATAATTTTTTCATATGACTAAAATTGATATATCTTAACATCCGTACGGTTGGATTCGTCGAAAAATCATTTTAAAAATTAATCTTGTCAACCGGAACGAGTCTCGTTGTCGGGAGGGGTACATTAACTAGATTTTTCTAAACCTGACATGCAAGATGAATTTCAAATTTTTTAATATTTTTTTCATATGACTAAAATTGATATATCTTAACATCCGTACGGTTGGATCGTCGAAAAAATCATTTTAAAAATTAATCTTGTCAATCGGGAACGAGTCTCGTTGTCGGGATGGGTACATTAACTGGATTTTTCTAATCCTGACATGCAAGATGAATTTCAAATTTTTTAATAATTTTTTCATATGACTAAAATTGATATATCTTAACATCCGTATGGTTGGATCGTCAAAAAAATCATTTTAAAAATTAATCTTGTCAACTGGGAACGAGTCTCGTTGTTGGGAGGGTTACATTAACTGGATTTTTCTAAACCTGACATGCAAGATGAATTTCAAATTTTTTAATAATTTTTTCATATGACTAAAATTGATATATCTTAACATCCGTACGGTTAGATCGTCAAAAAATTATTTTAAAAATTAATCTTGTCAACCGGGAACGAGTCTCGTTGTCGGGAGGTGTATATTAACTGGATTTTTCTAATCCTGACATAAAAATGAATATCAAATTTTTTAATAATTTTTTCATATGACTAAAATTGATATATCTTAACATCCGTACGGTTGGATCGTCGAAAAAATCATATTAAAAATTAATCTTGTCAACTGGGAACGAGTCTCGTTGCTGGGAGGGTTACATTAACTGGATTTTTCTAAACCTGACATGCAAGATGAATTTCAAATTTTTTAATAATTTTTTCATATGACTAAAATTGATATATCTTAACATCCGTACAGTTAGATCGTCAAAAAATTATTTTAAAAATTAATCTTGTCAACCGGAAACGAGTCTCGTTGTCGGGAGGTGTACATTAACTGGATTTTTCTAATCCTGACATGCAAGATGAATATCAAATTTTTTAATAATTTTTTCATATGACTAAAATTGATATATCTTAACATCCGTACAGTTGGATCGTCGAAAAAATAATTTTAAAAATTAATCTTGTCAACCGGGAACGAGTCTCGTTGTCGGGAGGGGTACATTAACTGGATTTTTCTAAACCTGACATGCAAGATGAATTTCAAATTTTTTAATAATTTTTTCATATGACTAAAATTGATATATCTTAACATCCGTACGGTTGGATCGTCAAAAAATTATTTTAAAAATTAATCTTGTCAACCGGAAACGAGTCTCGTTGTCGGGAGGGGTACATTAACTGGATTTTTCTAATCCTGACATGCAAAATGAATATCAAATTTTTTAATAATTTTTTCATATGACTAAAATTGATATATCTTAACATCCGTACGGTTGGATCGTCGAAAAAATCATATTAAAAATTAATCTTGTCAATCGGGAACGAGTCTCGTTGTCGGGAGGGGTACATTAACTGGATTTTTCTAAACCTGACATGCAAGATGAATTTCAAATTTTTTAATAATTTTTTCATATGACTAAAATTGATATATCTTAACATCCGTACAGTTGGATCGTCGAAAAAATAATTTTAAAAATTAATCTTGTCAATAGGGAACGAGTCTCGTTGTCGGGAGGGGTACATTAACTAGATTTTTCTAAACCTTGACATGCAAGATGAATTCAAATTTTTTAATAATTTTTTCATATGACTAAAATTGATATATCTTAACATCCGTACGGTTGGATTCGTCGAAAAAATCATTTTAAAAATTAATCTTGTCAACCGGAAATGAGTCTCGTTGTCGGGAGGGGTACATTAACTGGATTTTTCTAAACCTGACATGCAAGATGAATTTCAAATTTTTAATAATTTTTTCATATGACTAAAATTGATATATCTTAACATCCGTATGGTTGGATCGTCAAAAAAATCATTTTAAAAATTAATCTTGTCAACTGGGAACGAGTCTCGTTGTTGGGAGGGGTACATTAACTGGATTTTTCTAAACCTGACATGCAAGATGAATTTCAAATTTTTTAATAATTTTTTCATATGACTAAAATTGATATATCTTAACATCCGTACGGTTGGATCGTCAAAAAATTATTTTAAAAATTAATCTTGTCAACCGGAAACGAGTCTCGTTGTCGGGAGGAGTACATTAACTGGATTTTTCTAATCCTGACATGCAAGATGAATATCAAATTTTTTAATAATTTTTTCATATGACTAAAATTGATATATCTTAACATCCGTACAGTTGGATCGTCGAAAAAATAATTTTAAAAATTAATCTTGTCAACCGGGAACGAGTCTCGTTGTCGGGAGGGGTACATTAACTGGATTTTTCTAAACCTGACATGCAAGATGAATTTCAAATTTTTTAATAATTTTTTCATATGACTAAAATTGATATATCTTAACATCCGTATGGTTGGATCTCCAAAAAATTATTTTAAAAATTAATCTTGTCAACCGGAAATGAGTCTCGTTGTCGGGAGGTGTACATTAACAGGATTGTTCTAATCCTCACATACAAAATGAATATCAAATTTTTTAATAATTTTTTCATATGACTAAAATTGATATATCTTAACATCCGTACGGGTGGATCGTCGAAAAAATCATATTAAAAATTAATCTTGTCAATCGGGAACGAGTCTCGTTGTCGGGAAGGGTACATTAACTGGATTTTTCTAAACCTGACATGCAAGATGAATTTCAAATTTTTTAATAATTTTTTCATACGACTAAAATTGATATATCTTAACATCCGTACAGTTGGATCGTCGAAAAAATAATTTTAAAAATTAATCTTGTCAATAGGAAACGAGTCTCGTTGTCGGGAGGGGTACATTAACTGGAATTTTCTAAACTTGACATGCAAGATGAATTTCAAATTTTTTAATTATTTTTTCATATGACTAAAATTGATATATCTTAACATCCGTACGGTTGGTTCATTGAAATAATCATTTTAAAAATTAATCTTGTCAACCGGAAACGAGTCTCGTTGTCGGGAGGGGTACATTAACTAGATTTTTCTAAACCTGACATGCAAGATGAATTTCAAATTTTTTAATATTTTTTCATATGACTAAAATTGATATATCTTAACATCCGTACGGTTGGTTCGTCGAAATAATCATTTTAAAAATTAATCTTGTCAACCGGAAATGAGTCTGGTTGTCGGGAGGGGTACATTAACTAGATTTTTCTAAACCTGACATGCATAGATAATTTTAAATTTTTTAATATTTTTTTCATATGACTAAAATTGATATATCTTAACATCCGTACGGTTGGATCTTCAAAAAATCTTTGTAAAAATTAATCTTGTCAATCGGGAACGAGTCTCGTTGTCGGGATGGGTACATTAACTGGATTTTTCTAATCCTGACATGCAAGATGAATTTTAAATTTTTTAATAATTTTTTCATATGACTAAAATTGATATATCTTAATATCCGTATGGTTGGATCGTCAAAAAAATCATTTTAAAAATTAATCTTGTCAACCGGAAACGAGTCTCAGTTAGTCGGGAGAGGTACATTAACTGGATTTTTCTAATCCTGACATGCAAGATGAATATCAAATTTTTTAATAATTTTTCATATGACTAAAATTGATATATCTTAACATCCGTACGGTTGGATCGTCGAAAAAATCATTTTAAAAATTAATCTTGTCAATCGGGAACGAGTCTCGTTGTTGGGAGGGGTACATTAACTAGATTTTTCTAATCCTGACATGCAAGATGAATTTTAAATTTTTTAATATTTTTTTCATATGACTAAAATTGATATATCTTAACATCCGTAGGGTTGGATCATCGAAAATCAATTTAAAAATTAATCTTGTCAACTGGGAACGAGTCTCGTTGCTGGGAGGGTTACATTAACTGGATTTTTCTAAACCTGACATGCAAGATGAATTTCAAATTTTTTAATAATTTTTTCATATGACTAAAATTGATATATCTTAACATGCGTACAGTTAGATCGTCAAAAAATTATTTTAAAAATTAATCTTGTCAACCAGAAACGAGTCTCGTTGTCGGGAGGTGTACATTAATTGGATTTTTCTAATCCTCACATACAAAATGAATATCAAATTTTTTAATAATTTTTTCATATGACTAAAATTGATATATCTTAACATCCGTACGGTTGGTTTGTTGAAAAAATCATTTTAAAAATTAATCTTGTCAACCGGAAATGAGTCTCGTTGTCGGGAGGGGTACATTAACTAGATTTTTCTAAACCTGACATGCAAGATGAATTTCAAATTTTTTAATATTTTTTTCATATGACTAAAATTGATATATCTTAACATCCGTACGGTTGGATCGTCAAAAAATCTTTTTAAAAATTAATCTTGTCAATCGGGAACGAGTCTCGTTGTCGGGATGGGTACATTAACTGGATTTTTCTAATCCTGACATGCAAGATGAATTTCAAATTTTTTAATAATTTTTTCATATGACTAAAATTGATATATCTTAACATCCGTATGGTTGGATCATCAAAAAAATCATTTTAAAAATTAATCTTGTCAACTGGGAACGAGTCTCATTGTTGGGAGGGTTACATTAACTGGATTTTTCTAAACCTGACATGCAAGATGAATTTCAAATTTTTTAATAATTTTTTCATATGACTAAAATTGATATATCTTAACATCCGTACGGTTAGATCGTCAAAAAATTATTTTAAAAATTAATCTTGTCAACCAGAAACGAGTCTCGTTGTCGGGAGGTGTACATTAACTGGATTTTTCTAATCCTCACATACAAAATGAATATCAAATTTTTTAATAATTTTTTCATTTTACTAAAATTGATATATCTTAACATCCGTACAGTTGGATCATCAAAAAAATAATTTTAAAAATTAATCTTGTCAACCGGGAACGAGTCTCGTTGTCGGGAGGGGTACATTAACTGGATTTTTCTAAACCTGACATGCAAGATGAATTTCAAATTTTTTAATAATTTTTTCATATGACTAAAATTGATATATCTTAACATCCGTATGGTTAGATTGCCAAAAAATTATTTTAAAAATTAATCTTGTCAACCGGAAATGAGTCTCGTTGTCGGGAGGTGTACATTAACAGGATTGTTCTAATCCTCACATACAAAATAAATATCAAATTTTTTAATAATTTTTTCATATGACTAAAATTGATATATCTTAACATCCGTACGGGTGGATCGTCGAAAAAATCATATTAAAAATTAATCTTGTCAATCGGGAACGAGTCTCGTTGTCGGGAAGGGTACATTAACTGGATTTTTCTAAACCTGACATGCAAGATGAATTTCAAATTTTTTAATAATTTTTTCATACGACTAAAATTGATATATCTTAACATCCGTACAGTTGGATCGTCGAAAAAATAATTTTAAAAATTAATCTTGTCAATAGGAAACGAGTCTCGTTGTCGGGAGGGGTACATTAACTGGAATTTTCTAAACTTGACATGCAAGATGAATTTCAAATTTTTTAATTATTTTTTCATATGACTAAAATTGATATATCTTAACATCCGTACGGTTGGTTCGTTGAAATAATCATTTTAAAAATTAATCTTGTCAACCGGAAACGAGTCTCGTTGTCGGGAGGGGTACATTAACTAGATTTTTCTAAACCTGACATGCAAGATGAATTTCAAATTTTTTAATATTTTTTTCATATGACTAAAATTGATATATCTTAACATCCGTACGGTTGGTTCGTCGAAATAATCATTTTAAAAATTAATCTTGTCAACCGGAAATGAGTCTGGTTGTCGGGAGGGGTACATTAACTAGATTTTTCTAAACCTGACATGCATGATAAATTTTAAATTTTTTAATATTTTTTTCATATGACTAAAATTGATATATCTTAACATCCGTACGGTTGGATCGTCAAAAAATCTTTGTAAAAATTAATCTTGTCAATCGGGAACGAGTCTCGTTGTCGGGATGGGTACATTAACTGGATTTTTCTAATCCTGACATGCAAGATGAATTTTAAATTTTTTAATAATTTTTTCATATGACTAAAATTGATATATCTTAATATCCGTATGGTTGGATCGTCAAAAAAATCATTTTAAAAATTAATCTTGTCAACCGGAAACGAGTCTCATTATTGGGAGAGGTACATTAACTGGATTTTTCTAATCCTGACATGCAAGATGAATATCAAATTTTTTAATAAATTTTTCATATGACTAAAATTGATATATCTTAACATCCGTACGGTTGGATCGTCGAAAAAATCATTTTAAAAATTAATCTTGTCAATCGGGAACGAGTCTCGTTGTTGGGAGGGGTACATTAACTAGATTTTTCTAATCCTGACATGCAAGATGAATTTTAAATTTTTTAATATTTTTTTCATATGACTAAAATTGATATATCTTAACATCCGTAGGGTTGGATCATCGAAAATCATTTTAAAAATTAATCTTGTCAACTGGGAACGAGTCTCGTTGCTGGGAGGGTTACATTAACTGGATTTTTCTAAACCTGACATGCAAGATGAATTTCAAATTTTTTAATAATTTTTTCATATGACTAAAATTGATATATCTTAACATGCGTACAGTTAGATCGTCAAAAAATTATTTTAAAAATTAATCTTGTCAACCAGAAACGAGTCTCGTTGTCGGGAGGTGTACATTAATTGGATTTTTCTAATCCTCACATACAAAATGAATATCAAATTTTTTAATAATTTTTTCATTTGATTAAAATTGATATATCTTAACATCCGTAAAGTTGGATCGTCGAAAAAATAATTTTAAAAATTAATCTTATCAACCGGGAACGAGTCTCGTTGTCCGGAGGGGTACATTAGCTGAATTTTTCTAAACCTGACATGTAAGATGAATTTCAAATTTTTTAATAATTTTTTCATATGACTAAAATTGATATATCTTAACATCCGTACGGTTAGATCGCCAAAAAATTATTTTAAAAATTAATTTTGTCAACCGGAAACGAGTCTCGTTGTCGGGAGGTGTACATTAACTGGATTTTTCTAATCCTCACATACAAAATGAATATCAAATTTTTTAATAATTTTTTCATATGACTAAAATTGATATATCTTAACATCCGTACGGGTGGATCGTCGAAAAAATCATATTAAAAATTAATCTTGTCAATCGGGAACGAGTCTCGTTGTCGGGAAGGGTACATTAACTGGATTTTTCTAAACCTGACATGCAAGATGAATTTCAAATTTTTTAATAATTTTTTCATATGACTAAAATTGATATATCTTAACATCCGTACAGTTGGATCGTCGAAAAAATAATTTTAAAAATTAATCTTGTCAATAGGGAACGAGTCTCGTTGTCGGGAGGGGTACATTAACTGGAATTTTCTAAACTTGACATGCAAGATGAAATTCAAATTTTTTAATAATTTTTTCATATGACTAAAATTGATATATCTTAACATCTGTACGGTTGGTTTGTCGAAAAAATCATTTTAAAAATTAATCTTGTCAACCGGAAATGAGTCTCGTTGTCGGGAGGGGTACATTAACTATATTTTTCTAAACCTGACATGCAAGATGAATTTCAAATTTTTTAATATTTTTTTCATATGACTAAAATTGATATATCTTAACATCCGTACGGTTGGATCGTCAAAAAATCTTTTTAAAAATTAATCTTGTCAATCGGGAACGAGTCTCGTTGTCGGGATGGGTACATTAACTGGATTTTTCTAATCTTGACATGCAAGATGAATTTCAAAATTTTTAATAATTTTTTCATATGACTAAAATTGATATATCTTAACATCCGTATGGTTGGATCGTCAAAAAAATCATTTTAAAAATTAATCTTGTCAACCGGAAATGAGTCTCGTTGTCGGGAGGGGTACATTAACTGGATTTTTCTAATCCTAACATGCAAGATGAATATCAAATTTTTTAATAATTTTTTCATATGACTAAAATTGATATATCTTAACATCCGTACGGTTGGATCGTCGAAAAAATCATTTTAAAAATTAATCTTGTCAACCAGGAACGAGTCTCGTTGTTGGGAGGGGTACATTAACTAGATTTTTCTAATCCTGACATGCAAGATGAATTTCAAATTTTTTAATATTTTTTTTATATGACTAAAATTGATATATCTTAACATCCGTAGGGTTGGATCATCGAAAATCATTTTAAAAATTAATCTTGTCAACTGGGAACGAGTCTCGTTGTTGGGAGGGGTACATTAACTGGATTTTTCTAATCCTAACATGTAAGATGAATTTCAAATTTTTTAATAATTTTTTCATATGACTAAAATCGATAAATCTTAACATCCGTATGGTTGGATCATCGAAAAAATCATTTAAAAATTTGACATATTAACCGAGAATCTCATTTTATACAGTAATACTTTTACAATGGTTTCCTTTAAACACCATTGTGTAAAGATAAACTAAGACAACGCTTTTTTTATTATAAACCATTGTGTAAGCATATTAGATTTTTTCAACGATCTACAATTCTGTGCAATCAATTTTATCTAATAATCTTTTGAATCAAAAATGCCCAAATTTCAACTAAGAACATTCAAACTCTATAAACCCTAATTTTTGAATTCGAGAGTTAAACTCAATTTTTTATATGTTATTGAACTCCAAATTAATCGTATAATATACCAAAATGATCTGGAAGAAAAGATCTACATGATTCTAGCATCAAATCACACAAACAACATCAAGAACAAAAATTCATATTTTAATTATCAAATAATTTGAATTAAAATAAATAAATAAGAAAAACACCTTGATTTCTGCACTAAAATGGTTGATTGATTCAGAAAGTACTTTTCGAGAGCTTCGATTTGATATATGGCATGCCTGAATCAGAGTTCGATAACCCCTTCGTTCGAGGGTTTGATTTTCAAGAACGTAACGAATAATTACGGTTTTCTCTGTATTTTATCGGTTTTAACTGATTCATTATGATTATACGAATAAAATAAAATTAGAAAAGGGCTATTTATATTTATGGAATATTGATTCGTGTTGGATCGATAAATTAGTTACTTAGCCGCTAAGTAACTGCAAAAATGATCCGATTTGATACCTTATTGGATAATTATCCGAACCGGGTTTTTTATAAAACACTTTATACAAAAATAATATAATATTATCCCATCTTTTGAGAATATGGGTTTTATTGATTTATCGAAATGATTATTATATCGAAAATCTCGCGCCGGGACGTGTACGGGTCAAATCGTAATCCAGATCGAAAAAGTTAAAACACGGAAAATATCCGGAATTACAAGATTAGGTTAGGAAGGAGTTTTCGAAAGAGTTTCGGGTTGTAAAAACGTAAAAACGGTCGAAGTTGGACAATTTCCGGCATTATAAAACATTTTTGTAATTATCCAGAAAATAATTAATAAATTCATAAGTCACTATAAAATCATATAACACACCAAAAATTACAAGAAAAATACCTAACTATTTATATTTTATTCTGGACAAATCAAATTAACATACTCACATTTTATCATATACAAACATCCAAATATTATTATCAATCATCAGACAATTCAACAAAAATTCACATTATAATCACAAAATAAGCATTTATTGATAAAGATAATTATACGTTATGTCCCGGATGTTACAATGAGCGTCGTTAAATTTCACCAATTAAAAATAAACAAGTTATGAAATAAGGTAGAAAGACAAATTGTATCTTTTAGAAGACATGGATAATGGTTTTGAAATTGGGGTAAATGTGTAGGGGAGTTTTGTTTTTGGGGAAAGTGTGTGTCGGTGAGGGAGAGAGGTGGACGAGAATGATACATGTGACAATGTGTATTTGTAAATATACCACAAAATTTATATGCATACATACTCTTATTCATTTTCTAAAATAAAAATGGAACATTATACTGATTATGAATGTTTTATAAAAATTAACTATGTATAAAATTCTAATGAATTAAATTGGTTAAAATTTAATAATATTTTTTTTTAAAATTAATATACTAAATTATTGTCGAATGAAGTCTCAGTTCAAAATGAAGAAAATGTGTGTTTAAAAAAAGGAAGAAGAAAAACCCATTAAAAACCCCACATACACCCCTTCCATCTACAACTCAAGCTACCTCGTCATCTAGCATTGGTAGATGATGAACCTCTCTCCAAATGGTTTGAAACACCCAAATCCGCTGTTTTAACAAGTAAGTTAGTAATCATATAGAACTGTTTGTTAACTATTTGTTGGTCAGTGGTTATTTCTGTTTATTTTTTATTTAAATTAATAGCTATTTGTTTACCTTCTAATTAAGACGCTGGTGATGAAAAAATGAAAGAGTTTGATGGAAATGATATTTTTCTCAAAGAATAAGAAATGTCCACATTTCGGTTTCCCTCAAATATGTCTCATGCTGAACCTCTTTCCATGTGGTTAAAAGCTATGAAGACTACTGCTCATACTACAAGTAAACTAGTGTATATATTAAAATTTGTTTTCACACAAAATGTTATTACTTTTTATTATATTTTTATTTGTGGACCAATGTACAATAAATTGTTGTGAAGTTTTGTTTTATGACCATCGCAATGTATTGATCCTTCGTAGACTTTTGATATAATAAGTTAGGGTATAGCTCATTCCTGGCCTGTTCACCCCCAGAATCCACACTTTCAAACCTTTTTCTCGGAAAAAGGGGTTCACGTGAAGGATCAGCAATAACTTTAATGGTTGCATTTGTCAATGTTGTTGAGAAGACATACACCTTGCAACCTGATGACCTAAAAAATATTTTAGATGATATGGTGGAAATCCTTCATAAATTGAAATATAATGGCTTTGATGTCAATGTAGTACGTGAGCATGTAGTGCAATTGCTATCAATAAAGGACAAGCGGGAAGAGCAAAAAGCTAATGCAAAGAAACCTACAGATCAGATCGAGGAAGAGGAAGAAAAAATTTAAAATTTGAATAATCGCATACGTTTACTACAAGATTAGCTTGCCTTTGTTGGGTTCCGAAGGCATAAAACGCAGCGGATAAACGTAAATAAAACAAAAATTTCGAAACCCAAAAACAGGATCCATGTATAATTATGGGCAGATTATGGAGATAACGAATCATACCTTTCAAGAGATTAACTTTCACGAACTCAACGGAGATCCTAGCTATCACGCTTTGTGTCTACCTCTCGGAGAAACACCTCTATGGTATCCACACGAGCACCTTCAAGAACGTCTCACGAACTTGACTACGGAATGGATGTACTAGCCTCCTTCTTGACGATCTGAATTGCCTCTGCCTCTCTTTTCTGCTAGGGTTTTCTTAAAAAACGCACAAGCCTCTTTAACCTCTCATTATCTATTTATAATGACTGATTAAAAAGGCCCATAATAGCAAAGCCCAACCCTAGTAGGTATTGGATTAAATAATAAAAATGAATTTCTATTATTTAATTAATAACTAAGTCATACTTAATTATTATGGGAAAAAACATTCCTTTTAATTCGAATTTATATTATCTCAATTAAGTCTTACTTAATTATAATAAAATTCAAATAATCATCAATTAATTTAAATCTATAATTTAAATTAACTATTCCATTAAGTGCTCTATTTGTGCGACCCTATAGGCTATTATTTAATTGGCAATAATTTTATTCTCTAATAAAATTATAAACAATGAGCGGTATCTAGTAATACATCATTGTTACCCAATTAAACAATAATTAAATCGTGATTAGATAAAACCTTTCGTGATTAATGTTTTTCGTGTAATATAATCCCTTTAACCATACATATTATAGAGTAAACTCGAGGCATGTATTTAGTCATCCTCTTCAACATTTAATCCGGGTTTACTTGATCCATGAGTAGATTATCGAGACAAATCATTATTTGAGCATGGCCATGCTTTTATAATCTCACTCAATCAAAAGGCCAATAATATCTCTCCTAATTATAGGAGGGTTAAATCCTTTATCTATCATTCATATTTCTCATACGACTCATGATATAACCGATGTCCACTTTTATCATCACCCGATCAAAAGTAACTTTAAATGTAGTCAAAGTATATTAATCCTCGTATAGAAATATAATGATTTCAAGTCAAAGGATTGTTACACCATTATCACTGTGAGTCTTTCTTATGACTTTATTAAACATGAAGAATCTCACTGTGGGTCTGTCCAGTACCATGTACTCTCACATGTACCTATGTATTGACTTTAGTATCCCCATACTTATAACCAATGAGATGTGGTTATCTTGTCAAACAACATACTAGTCTATCTATGTATTATTATTGTCCTATATAATAATACTCGACTAGGGACCTTTAAGAATATGATATATTATATAATCTCAAGTTCAAGTCATGTACTTAAACTATACAATTTGTATCATGATTCTAAGGACATTTATTATGCTAACAAAATATCGCAGTAATTAAGGTCATAATAAATACATTTATTGAATGATCAACTGACATAAAGATAAAAGAATAATGTATTGCCTCTAGGGCACCTACACTAACAATCTCCCACTTGCACTAGAGCCAATCACCCATATATCTAATACCAATGGAACTAGTGTGACCATCGTGTTTCTGCTGCGACAAGCCTTTGGTCAGTGGGTCTGCAATGTTATCATTTGTGTGCACTTTACATATGTGTATATCACCCCTTTCATTAATCTCTCGAATAAGGTGAAATCTCCTGATTATATATTTATCCCGGGAGTGTGATCTAGGTTCTTTAGCCTGTGCAATGGCTCCATTATTATCACAGTATAGATCAAAGGGATCTGCGATCGATGGAACCACTCCCAAATCAGAAATGAACTTTCGAATCCAAACGGCCTCCTTAGCTGCTTCACAAGCTGCAATGTACTCAGCCTCCATTGTAGAATCAGCTACTGTTTCTTGCTTTGAACTCTTCCAGCTTACAGCACCTCCGTTTAGACAAAACACAAAACCAGACTGTGATACAGTATCATCTCTGTCTGTTTGGAAACTTGCATCGGTGTAACCTTTTACAACGAGTTTCTCTTCTCCTCCATACACCAAGAATGAATCTTTAGTTCTTTTCAGGTACTTAAGAATATTCTTAACTGCCGTCCAGTGACCTTCACCCGGATTAGACTGGTATCTGCTCGTCATGCTCAAAGCATACGAGACATATGGGCGAGTACATACCATTGCATACATGATAGATCCAATTGCTGAAGCATATGGAACTTTATTCATGTGGTCCTTCTCATCCAATGATTTCGGACACTGGTCCTTAGAGATCGTTATCCCTTGAGACACGGGGACATATCCCCTTTTTGCATTTTGCATTCTAAAACGATGCAAAACCTTATCAATGTCTGTGCTCTGACTTAGACCGATCATCCTTCTAGATCTTTCTCTATAGATCCTCATTCCTAGAATGTAGGATGCCTCTCCTAAGTCTTTAATGGAGAAATTGCTCCCTAACCAAGTCTTAACAGCCTTTAGAGAAGGTATGTCATTCCCCATTAGTAGTATATCATCAACATATAGTAATATGAATGCCATATAGCTCCCACTAACCTTCTTGTAAACACACGGTTCATCTTCGTTTTGAACAAAGCCATACTCTGTGACTATTTCATCAAAACGGATATTCCATCTCCTAGAGGATTGCTTCAATCCATAAATGGATCGACGCAATTTACATACCTTGCCAGCATTCCTTGGATCGACAAAACCCTCAGGTTGTGTCATGTACACATCCTCTTCAAGGCTTCCATTAAGGAAGGCTGTTTTGACATCCATTTGCCAGATTTCATAATCATGGAATGCTGCAATGGCAAGTAAAATCCTTATAGACTTGACCATAGCCACTGGTGAGAAAGTTTCATCATAGTCAATACCATGAATTTGTTTGAAACCTTTTGCAACCAGCCTAGCTTTATAGGTCTGAACATTTCCATCCATGCCCTTTTTCTTCTTAAAAACCCATTTACACCCTATGGGTTTTACCCCTTCAGGTGGATCAACCAAAGTCCATACTTGGTTTTCGTACACGGAATCTATCTTAGATTTCATGGCTTCAAGCCATCTCTTAGAGTCTGTACTGTTCATAGCATCTTGGTATGTGAGAGGCTCATCTTCATCTATGAGCATCAAATCACCACACTGAATCATGAGAAATCCATATCTCTCTGGCTCATGGCGAAATCTACCAGATCTACGAACAACCTGTGTTTCTTGAGCATTATCATTATTCTGCTCTTGTTCCACTTTAGGTTCAATGCTATTTTGCGGTTCTCGATCTTCATCGAGATCTATAGTTCTCCCACTGTTTCTTTTGGAAACAAAATCTCTTTCCATGAAGACATCATCTCGAGCAATAAACACTTTCTGCTCAGAAGGACTATAAAAATAATACGCCTTTGTTTCATTAGGGTATCTTACAAAAATGCACTCTTCGGATTTAGGTCCAAGCTTGTCAGATTCTTGACGTTTCACAAATGCCTTACATCCCCAAACTTTCATAAAGTTCATGCCTGACCGTTTCTCTTTCCATATCTCATATGGAGTCTTTTGAACCTTCTTAGTAGGAACACGGTTAAGTGTGAAAGCCGCTGTTTCTAGAGCGTAACCCCAGAAACTAATTGGAAGATCTGCATGACTCATCATCGATCGCACCATGTCCAACAAGGTGCGATTTCTCCTCTCTGAAACTCCATTCCATTGAGGTGTTCCTGGCGGAGTGAGTTGTGATACAATACCACACTTTTTCAAATACTCTCTAAATTCAGTGCTTAAGTATTCACCCCCACGATCGGATCGTAAGATCTTAATACTTGCATCTCCGCCAATTTGCTTCTCTACTTCAACCTTGTATTCTTTAAATTTTTCAAAAGAATCGGATTTGTTCTTCATAAGATATACATATCCATATCTACTGAAATCATCAGTAAATGTTATGAAGTAGTAGTAGCCTCCTCTAGCCATTACACGCATTGGGCCACATACATCACTATGTATTAGCTCCAGACGTTTAGTGGCCCTTTGACCCTTACCAGTGAAAGGGGCTTTAGTCATCTTACCAAGCAAACAAGATTCGCATTCTTCGTATGATTCAAAATCAAACTTATCCAAGTATCCATCCTTATGTAATTTGGATATGCGTTTCTCATTTATGTGGCCTAGACGACAATGCCAGAGGTATATTTGATTTGAGTCATTCATTTTAAGTCATTTGTTTTCTATATTATAGACAGGGTTATCTAAATCAAGAACATATAAACCATTAAATAAACGCGCAACACCATAGGTTAAATCATTCAAAGCAAAAGAGCAACTGTTGTTCTTTATTGTAAATGAAAAACCTTTCTTGTCCAAACAAGAAACAGAAATAATGTTTTTGCGAATCGCAGGCACGTAAAAACAGTCTTCTAGTTCTAAAACAAGCCTAGAGGGCATAGATAAATAATAAGTCCCTACAGCTAAAGCAGCAACTTTTGCTCCATTGCCTACTCTTAGGTCCACTTCTCCCTTAGCCAAAGTTCTACTTCTCTGCAGGCCCTGCACATTTATACAAATGTGAGAAGCACAT
This sequence comes from Apium graveolens, assembly GCF_009905375.1. Taxonomy (NCBI): domain Eukaryota; kingdom Viridiplantae; phylum Streptophyta; class Magnoliopsida; order Apiales; family Apiaceae; genus Apium; species Apium graveolens. Next base: position 27,187 of record NW_027417106.1, read on the forward strand.
CCAGTATCAAATACCCAAGATGTAGAAATAGACAAATTGACTTCTATAACATAAATACCTGATCCAGAAATCTGAACTGCTTTCTTTTTCTTTAGATCCTCCAAGTAAATTGGACAGTTTCTCTTCCAGTGACCATCTTTCTTACAGTAGTGACATTCACCCTTGGCCACACCACCTTTAGGGTTTAAAGCCTGTTTGGGACCTGACTTTGGCTTGGGTGTAGAATCAGATCCAATCTTCTTCTTACCCTTCCATTTTCCCTTCCCTTTGGCCTTACCTTTATTTCCCACCATCAGTATGGGAGCAGGTTCAGCTGTCTTCATGTTGGTCTCATATGTTCTCAACATATGCAACAATTCAGTAGGTGTTTTGTCAAATTCATTCATATTGTGTTCACAACAAACTGAGTGAATTTGTTGTTCAAAGAATTCATGATTAGGTCAATACCAGTTTCCGGACCAATCGGGAAACCCAAAGTTTCAAGGTACTCAATGTAACCAATCATCTTCAGAACATGTGGGCCAACTGGTTCACTCGCCCCTTGTTTGCAATTAAAAAGTGACTTACTCATGTTGAACCTTTCTTGACGAGTTTGGCTTACAAACATGCTTTGCAAGTGCTCATTGATAGTATATGCATCCATATGCACATGCTGTCTTTGAAGCTCAGCACTCATAGTTGCCAACATAAGACATGCAACATCATTTGCATCATTCTCATCCCTTGTGCGTGCTGCTCGTTCATCAGCAGTAGCACCCTCAGGAAGGGGGCCTGGAGGAGGAATATCAATGACATGAAGCTTGCGCTCCTGCCTGAGGACAATCCTCAAATTTCTCTGCCAGTCTAGGAAGTTGTTTCCTCCTGTCAGCTTGTCCTTCTCAAGGACTGAACGTACGGATAGTGTGTTTGTGTTGTTTGCCATTACTCAGTATCTACAATAATAAAAGCGCAAAATAAACATTAGATTGTCTGAGTTAAAATTTTATGTTCATATGATTATGATATATTCGTAATATATCTCCCACTATTTTTTTTATCAAATTAATAGCCCTAACTATTAATTCGGAAAGTATATCCCATAAATCTTTCTAGTGAGCTAAGATCCATATTTCCTCATGTTCTAAGTCAACCACTGGTATCCTTAAAACATGATTATTTAGGTAGACAACAGTTGTCAATTATATCATATATAATTCTTGGATAATTTGGTGAACAACAATTGATCTTATCTATCTAATAGATTTTTAACCAAACTCTATGCTTCTAAGTTCATAATAGTTGAATATAACCGTTTATATTCACCTTATTATGATGACTCAGTTAAGTTAGACCCAATGATACAACGTCCGAATATAACCTTTTATATTCGTCGCATTTCACCATGATATATAGGAGTCCCCTGCCACTGACAGCCCTTCCCCTTATCGATCTAGGATTTAATGAGTGTTCATTCATTGGAAAGCATTTGATTAAAACTTAATATTTTTACTTAGGGATTTTTAATTTAGAACGATCATGATCCCATCATAAAGAGATTCCCAATTTTTCCTTTAATAAAATACTTCAAATCAATACTCGTCAATGGTTTGATTTCCAGGTAGTGGAGGAGTCACATCGGTCTCGCTTAAAACCCACAGCCTTACAAGTTCTATGAACCCGTTGTTGACAAAATTGCCCCATATCAGAAATAAAGAAAATTCGTATTTTATTCCGTGTTTCATAAACACGAGAATCTCATCATCGTTTGTTAATTTTAAATCTTGAGTCGTTACAGATTTTATCTTGTTTAAAGGCATGGCATGGGTGATGTATCTAATACATACATGCATCATTAATCTAATTAAAACATGCATTTTCTACTCTACACATACTATTTATACATCATATGAAAAGTACGTAAAGTAAACGTGCAATAGTTATGGCCCAATCCTATGTGATCTTTTCAGGCTAATGAAAAGATCAAGGTCAATCTATGGTGTAAAAATAACTATTACATATGTCTTCTCTATTGCTTCCATTATCTCCTTGGCCTCCATAGGATGCCTCCTCTTTCCCTTGTCCTTCTTGGATGTTACATTAAGAATTATATTAATGAACTTACAAAAGAACTCGAGTGACATTCGAGATAAAACAACTACAAATAGAAAACGACATGCAAGTCGTATTTATTACAAACCAAAAGAATAAACCATTACAACTAAGGTCTTAAGGCCATAACTATGCACCATGCTCAAGTAACCATTAAAGAACATGATAGATCATATAAAGATGACATACTATTTATCACTTATCATGATCCAATCAAGAATAATAAATAAGTAAAGCATATGTCATAAGCACAAATTAAAAACGAAACCCTAAGCACGCGGATCGACCTAAGCATATGGCGGAAATTTTTGCAAAATCAAGTATCAGAATACTAGAAAAACATGTATCAGAATACTATTCCAGAAGCATGTATCAGTATACACATGATCCATATCCCAGTTACCAAAAACGTGTATCAGTATACATATTTTTAGAGATCGCATACATATGAGTTATGGCAGATCTTAAACATACTAGTATCATCATATAGATCATTAACAGATTCATCATATCATTCATATAACATAACTGTTATCATGGCAGACTCATATAACATAACTGTTATCATGGCAGACTCATCACACATGCATACTTGTAAAAATACAGTAAACACGTAACCAAATCAGCCCCTTATACACGTAGCTCTGATGCCATTGATGTACTAGCCTCCTTCTTGACGATCTGAATTGCCTCTACCTCTCTTTTCTGCTAGGGTTTTCTTAAAAAACGCACAAGCCTCTTTAACCTCTCATTATCTATTTATAATGACTGATTAAAAAGGCCCATAATAGCAAAGCCCAACCCTAGTGGGTATTGGATTAAATAATAAAAACGAATTTCTATTATTTAATTAATAACTAAGTCATACTTAATTATTATGGGCAAAAACATTCCTTTTAATTCAAATTTATATTATCTCAATTAAGTCTTACTTAATTATAATAAAATTCAAATAATCATCAATTAATTTAAATCCATAATTTAAATTAACTATTCCATTAAGTGCTCTATTTGTGCGACCCTATAGGCTATTATTTAATTGGCAATAATTTTATTCTCTAATAAAATTATAAACAATGAGCGGTATCTAGTAATACATCATTGTTACCCAATTAAACAATAATTAAATCGTGATTAGATAAAACCTTTCGTGATTAATGTTTTTCGTGTAATATAATCCCTTTAACCATACATATTATAGATTAAACTCGAGGCATGTATTTAGTCATCCTCTTCAACATTTAATCCGGGTTTACTTGATCCATGAGTAGATTATCGAGACAAATCATTATTTGAGCATGGCCATGCTTTTATAATCTCACTCAATCAAGAGGCCAATAATATCCCTCCTAATTATAGGAGGGTTAAATCCTTTATCTATCATTCATATTTCTCATACGACTCATGATATACCCGATGTCCACTTTTATCATCACCCGATCAAAAGTAACTTTTAATGTAGTCAAAGTATATTAATCCTCGTATAGAAATATAATGATTTCAAGTCAAAGGATCGTTACACCATTATCACTGTGAGTCTTTCTTATGACTTTATTAAACATGAAGAATCTCACTGTGGGTCTGTCCAGTACCATGTACTCTCACATGTACCTATGTATTGACTTTAGTATCCCCATACTTATAACCAATGAGATGTGGTTATCTTGTCAAACAACATACTAGTCTATCTATGTATTATTATTGTCCTATATAATAATACTCGACTAGGGACCTTTAAGAATATGATATATTATATAATCTCAAGTTCAAGTCATGTACTTAAACTATATAATTTGTATCATGATTCTAAGGACATTTATTATGCTAACAAAATATCGCAGTAATTAAGGTCATAATAAATACATTTATTGAACGATCAACTGACATAAAGATAAAAGAATAATGTATTGCCTCTAGGGCACCTACACTAACAGCTTTGGCTTTGTCAATTAAAGAGCACAAAAATTCAACTTTTGCTCATCTGAAATAAGACAGATAGAGAATTACTATCTCCGTATGACCAGATTATGCATATTTTTCCTTTTTTGGGAATTCTCAATCATTCATAACTTATTTCTTCCATCTTATTGGTTAGTGTCACAATAAAGTCAGTATGGGACACTGACCAATAAGATGAAAGAAATAGGTTATGAATAATTGAGAGTCCCCAAACAGAAAAACATGCATAATCCACTCATACGAAGATAGTCCTTCTCTATCTGTCTTATTTCAGATGAGCGACATTTAAACCTAAGTGATTATCTAAATCATTGATTTTTTCTTTCTTTTCCTCGATCTGATCTGTAGCTTCCTTTGACTTAGCTCTAAGTTCATCCCGCATCTCCTTTATTGATAGCAATTGCACTACATGATCACCTACTACATTGACATGAAACCCATTATATTCCAATTCATGAAGGATTTCCACCGTATCCTCTAAAATGTTTTTTGGGTCATCAGGTTGTAAGATGCATGTTTTTTGAACAACATTGACAAAGTCAACCATTAAAGTTATCGTCGAACCTTCACGAGAACCCCCTTTTTCTAAGAACAAGGTTTGAAATCGTGGATTTTGGGGAAACATGTCAAATGCCTGCATCAATACTCTTCCAGAGTGGGCTTTTCTTAATAAAGAAAATGTTAAAATATGATCATTATATTGAGATGATCGGATAACAATATCTTGACGAAAATATGTAGTGCATTGATTAACTTTCCTCCCTTGTGAGGTGCCTGCATCAACAAAAAGTGTATTACAAAAAACTTCTACACATGTGTGCAAGGCCTTTAATATGATACTAGCTAACTTATTATATCAAAATTCGATGAAATACATTGTGATGGTGAGAAAACAAAATCTTGACTACAACTTATTGTACATTGGTCCACAAATAAAAATTGAATAAATAAGTAATAACATTTTATGTGAAAACGGTTTTTAATATGTACAGTAGCTTACTTGTAGTATGAGCAGCAGTCTTCATAGCTTTAAACCGTATGGAGAGAGGTCATCGTCTGACATATTTTAGGGAAACCAAAATGCAGACATTTCTTATTCTTTCAGTAAAGCATCATTTTCATCAAACTCTCTTATTTTTCAGCACTAGGGTCTTCATTATGAGGTACACAAATAGTTATTAATTTAAATAAAAGCTAAACAGAAATGACCACTTACCAACAAAGAGTTAACAATAAGTTCTATATGAACACAAACTTACTTGTTAAAACAAGGGTCTTGAGTGTTTCAAACCATTTGGAGAGAGGGTCATGATCGAGCAATTTCAATGGTGGTACAAGGAGGGTGGACTTTTCCCCTTCTTTCATAGAGATTTTTCCTAGACAGCATGCAAAATTATTATGAGGTAATGATTTCAAATCCAGAGGTTAATCGTACTCTGTCAACTTTACATAGTAGCTAATGATGGTGGTAAGTTTTACTACATACATATTTTGTACCTTGAGTTGCAGACAGAGGGTGTATAGGGTTCTTGATGGATTTCTTCTTCTTCCTTTTTTTGAACACACATTTTCTTCGTTTCAACTAGACTTTATTCTACAATAAACGTCTAAATTTTTTTCTAAAAAATTGTTGGGATTATAATAAAAAATTATATTAATTTCGAAATTTGAGTGAATTAGGTACTTTTTAAAACACAAATTGTGCCATGACCTATGTGTTGGTATGTTCGACATTTAATTTATAACTAAAAAATGTATAGAGCTTATACTCGGATTTTAAATAGAAAATTATATAGATGGTATGTATAACTCAATATCTATTTAAAAATATTGAGAAATAAATAAATAAATATATATATATGTATATATATGTGTGTGTATTTATGTGTTACTCTAATTTCTAATTATCATATCATAGATTTCAATACATAAAATTGAACAAATTAAAATATAACAAGTTATGAAATAATGTACAAAGTGAAAATAGTATATGTAGATCATGAGGTCTTTAAATTTCACCAATTAAAAATAAACAAGTTATGAAATAAAGTAGAAAGTGAAATTGTATCATTTAGAAGACATGGATAATGGTGTGGAAATTGGGGTAAATGTGCCGGGGACTTTTGTTTTTGGGGAAAGTGTGTGTCGATGAGGGAGAGAGGTGGACGAGAATGACACATCTGTCAATGTGTGTTTATAAACATACCACAAAATTTATATGCGTAAAAAATCTTATTCATTTTATAAAATAGAAAAGGAACATTATACTAATTATAATTATTATATAAAAATTAACTATGTATAAAATTCTAATGGATTAAATAGGGTAAAATTGAATAATATTTTTAAAGAAAAAAATTAATATAGTAAATTGTTGTAGAATGAAGTCTCAGTTCAAAAAGATGAAAATGTGTGTTTGAAAAAAGGAAAGAAGAACCCATCAAGAACCCCACGTATAGACCTTCCATCTACAACTCAAGGAACACAAAGTGTATGTGGTAAAACTAAACACCATCATTAGCTACCTCGTCATCTAGCATTTATTTTACCTCATAACAATTTTGCATGTTGTTTAGGAAAAATCTTTATGAAAGAAGAGGAAAAGTCCACCATTGCTAGATGATGAAACTCTCTCCAAATGGTTTGATACACTCAAAACCGCTGTTTTAACAAGTAAGTTAGTATTCATATAGAACAGTTTGTTAACTATTTGTTGGACAGTGGTCATTTCTGTTTAATTTTTATTTAAATTGATAGCTATTTGTTTACCTTGTAATTAAGACCCTGGTGCTGAAAAAATGAGAGAGTTGGATGAAAGTGATGCTTTGCACATTTCGGTTTCCCTTAAATATGTCTGATGATGAACCTCTCTCCATGTGGTTTAAACCTATGAAGAGTGCTGCTCATACTACAAGTAACTAGTGTACATATTAAAAATTGTTTTCAAACTAAATGTGATTACTTTTTATTATATTTTTATTTGTGGACCAATGTACATTATATTATAGTGAATTTTTGTTTTATGACCATTGCAATGTATTTATCCTCCGTAGAGTTTTGATATAATAAGTTAGCTAGTGTCATAATGAAGGCCTTTCTCACATAACAGTTTTTTGTGACACTAGCTAACTTATTATATTAAAATTCTACGGAGGATCAATACATTGTGATGGTGAGAAAACAAAATCTTGACTACAATTATTGTACATTGGTCCACAAATAAAAATTGAATAAAAATAAATTATATTTCATGTGAAAACTGATTTTGATATGTACACTAGCTTATTGTAGTATGAGCCACAGTCTTTATAGCTTTAAACCATATGGAGACAGGTGGTCGTCTAACATATTTTATGGAAACCAAAATGTGGACATTTCTTATTCTTTAGCAAAGCATTATTTCCATCAAACTCTCTTTCTTTTTGAGCACCATGGTCTTAATTAGGAGGTAAACAAATAGTTATTAATTTAAATAAAAACTAAACAAAAATGACCACTTACCAACAAAGAGTTAACAATAAGTTCTATATGAACACTAACTTGTTAAAACTGTAGTCTTGAGTATTTCAAATCATTTGGAGAGAGGGTCATAATCGAGCAATTTCAATGGTGGTACAAGGAGATGGGACTTTTCCCCTTCTTTCATAAAGATTTTTTCTAAAGAGCATGCAAAATTATTATGAGGTAAAATAGATGCTAGATGACTAGGTAGCTAATGATGGTGGTAAGTTTTACCACATACACATTTTATACCTTGAGTTGCAGACGAGGGCATATATGGGGTTCTTGATGGAGTTCTTCTTCTTCCTTTTTTTTAGCACACATATTCTTCTTTTTCAACTAGACTTTATTCTAGAAAATGCGTATATTTCTTATTTTTGAGCAAAGCATAATTTCTATCAAGCAACCATGGTCTTAATTAGGAGGTACAAATAGAATTAATTTAAATAAAAACTAAACAAAAATGACCACTTACCAACAAAGAGTTAATAATATGTTCTATATGGACACTAACTTACTTGTTAAAATCATGAGTGTTTCAAACCATTTGGAGAGAGGGTCATCATGGACCAATTTCAATGGTGGTACAATGAGGGTGGACTTTTCCACTTTTTTCATAAAGATTTTTCCTAAACAGTATGCACAATTATTATCAGGTAAAATAGATGCTAGATGACTAGGTAGGTAATGATGGTGGTAAGTTTTACCATATACAGTTTTTGTACCTTGGTTTGCAGACGGGGTCTATATGGGGTTCTTCTTCTTCCTTTTTTTAAACATACATTTTCTTCTTTTACAAATTGTGCCATGACCTATGTGTCCGTATGTTCAACATCTAATTTTATATCAAAAAAATGTAAAGAGCTTATACTGGGATTTTAAATAGAAAATTATATAGATGGTATATATAACTCAATATCTATTTAACAACATTGAAATATATATATATGTGTGTATATGTGTGTGTATTTATGTGTTACTCTAATTTCTAATTATCATATCATAGATGTCAATACATAAAATTGAACAAATTAAAATATAACAAGTTATGAAATAATGTACAAAGTGAAAATATTATATGTACATCATGAGCATTGTTAAATATTTCCAATTAAAAATGAACAAGTTCTAAAATAAAGTTGAAAGTGAAAATTGTACCTCAGATCTTATAGCAGAGATGGACAATGGTGTTGGAATTGGGGTGAATGTGCAGAGATCTTATAGCACACATGGACAATGGTGTTGAAATTAGAGTGAATGTGCAGGAGAGTTTTGTTTTTAGGGAGTGTGTGTTTGAGGATGAGATCTTTTAGCAGACATGAACAATAGTGTTGAAATTGGGGTAAATGTGTAAGAGAGTTTTGTTTTTGGGAGGGTGTGTGTTCCTGAAGGAAAGAGGCGGAAGAGAATGACACATGTGACAAGACAATGTGTGTTTGTAAACATACCACAAATTTATATGCAAACATAATCTTATTCTTTTTCTAAAATAAAAAAAGAACATTATACTTATTATAATTATTATAAGAAAATTAACTATGTATTAAATTCTAATAAATTAAATAGGTTAAAATTGAATAGTATTTATAAAGAAAAAAGAATATACTAAGTTCAATATTACATTAATTTAAATAAATTTACTTAAAAATGACTAAGATGAAAGTATATTTTGAAGATTATAATGTTTACTTAAAAAATATATATAATTTGGTTACCTCATTTTTTATTTATTCAAGGCAATTATGGAATATTTAATATAATTTACAGTATCCATTTTAAGAAGAATTTTTTTATAAAATTATATTATATATGTGTATATATATTTATATATGTATATATTACATTGATTTGTAGCATTCTAAGTTCTTCCACAATTTTCATGTCTTGTTGTTTAGATATTATGTTTTTCTAGGTTTATCTTTTTTGTGCTCTTCCAATTATTTTTGATTTATTCATATTATTCTATCTCATATACTTTGAATGTTATATTTAGTTTTGCAGTATATATATATATTTATATATATTATTTATAAATATATTTATATATATAATATCTATAGGGGGTCGTTCAAATAGAAAGAACCTTAAAATTTAAACTAGAAACTAAGGTAATTAACTAATGACCCACCACTTTAAAACCCAACCCACTTCCAACCTCACGTACGCACAAGCGTTTTCGTATCACCTTCTTTACTCTCCATTACAACTAATCAACCACCATCTTCAATCTACCACCCACCACCATCTCCCATCTATCTCCACCCGCCATCATTACATGCCACTAAATTCTTAGATTTCTATAATCACCTACCTTCAATCATTATTTATATTATATAAAGCAATAGCTTGTATAACAGAAAATGATGAAGATGATCAAAGTTGAAAATAGAGGACAAGAGTGTTGGTGTTTGGGGTCTATTGAACAATTACTGTGAAATAGAGGAGATTATATATTAACAAAATATAAAATTATTGAATAATCATTGATAACAACAATGAATTTCCAATAAAAAACACCGGATCTGAAATTTGAATATGATATATGAATACAAATACTAATACGTATGACTTCAATAACTAAAGCGTACGACAACAATCACTGATTTATATCGCACAAATCACCAATTTATATCATGAAAATCACCAAATGTTATATACGAAAAAGATATATAGAAATATATTTTTATGACATAATTCGATGAAAATCGTCAATCTTTTTGGTCGGAGAAGTTAGTGATGATTTACTATAGTAAGGGTATAATTAATTTATTAAGAATGAGGGGGGGAGTGTTCCAATTGGTGCAGTAGGATAAAGGTGTAGTAGGAGATTAATGGTATATGATGGGGAAATAGATGGGACACCGAGATAAAGGTGTGGTATATTTGAAAGGTGTAGGGGAGAAAGGCAGTAAATCAATAATTATGCTTAGGAGAATCACTAAAATTTAGAAAGTTATGAAATTATAGTAATTTCGGTTTAGTGATTCAGTTAAGTATAAATAGTGATCATCGTAAAAAATATAGCAAATATGGTATGCAAATTGATTGCTGGGAGATGGAGAAACATATAGTGAAGTCATATTTTAAAAAAAAGGTTTGTCGATTAATGAAAAAAAACAAATTAAAAATAGATAGAAAATTATTATAAATAGATATACGAGAGGGAGTAATAGTTGGAATTTGAGGGAGGAGAGAGAAGGGGTTGTATAAAATTTGTGAGGTAGAAATTCAATTCAAGCTATAAAATTAGTGGTTGTCAATGGTTTCTAGTTTTTAGAATAAGGTTTGTTTTTATTTGACCATTTCCCTTTACTCGTATATATATATATATATATTATATTTTGTATAATTAAAATAATGTTTGCATATGTTTGTATTAAATTCTTTAAATTAATAAAAATTTCAAAACTATAGATGTAAAATATTCAAATAATTTTATATAATGTAAATTATAATTTATCAAGGATATAATATTTTTAAAAACTAATAAATTCTTGATAAATTATTAAAGTATAATGAAAAGGAAAAATATGAAATAAAATAGTACTTTGACATTCTATGGTTGAAAACTAGATGACTTCATCTACAACATGTTTATATTACATAAAAGATGTGGATTGTTAAATAACAACCAATTCATATGACACAATTTAGTTTCTTAGTTACCCGATTAAATTCTTTACCATTTAATCGTCCTTGGTAAACTAGTAAACTAGTAATTCTAACTAGTGTATTACACTATCTATTTTATGCAAGCACTAGTGTAAGCAAGCTTGTTGGAGGTTACTTTGACTTGTTAGTCAACTAATTATATGACCTTTTGTTTTTACTAAAATTCATGGGTTAAAAGCTAAGTCTATACAATTTAGCATCTAAAAATTTAAAGCAAGAATGTATACAACAAGAAAAAAAAAGTAATCGACTAAAGTAATCGATGACCCCCAAAAAAACCGGTAAAAACCCAACGATAATAATTCCACTATAATATTTTATATTAATTACAAGAGATGGATGTCTTAATAAATAAGTACAAAGTGTATATATGGCTTGGTATTTTCACCTTCATGGAATGATAGGATGGAGAGTTTCTTATTATAATGGATATTTTATGTGTTTTGTGTTGTGTACTCCCTCCCTTGTATATGACTCTTCTATTCATATATATCCATGCAACAGCCTTTTCTTGGTGTTGGTCTTGGGACCACTTGTACAGACTTGTGCTATTGAATAGTAATGTAATAAAATGTCTACCTATTTTTAAGGTCGTTGTTTGACTTAGTTTTGGTGTCATGTTCCATTCGTCCAAAGGGTCAGTACTTGTCATAAATCTTTACGTCAATACAAAATCTTCTAGTTAGCATCTATCTGTCATTTCATGTAAAATTTCAGCACTAACAATTGACCCTAATTTCATTAGGAGTGATCAACATGCAATAAAATTATCACAATTGAATGGATA